>NW_022280032.1:13610503-13662875 GCF_004355925.1 Anarrhichthys ocellatus
ACACACACACACACACACACACACACACACACACACACACACACACAGTCTCTATGGCCATCAGCGTAATCTGCAGCTTTCACTGGACTTGATACTTGTACTTTACTTTAGTATTTCCATTTAATGCTACTTTACTCTTATACTTATCTATATTTCAGAGGTAAATATTGAACGTTTGACTCCAGTTACATAGAACTAGTTATGTTGCAGATTAAGATTTTACATAGAAAATAGATGATCTTATAAAATATGAAGAACTGTTATAGATGAAACCACCCAACAGTAAGTAGAAACTTAGTCCACCTCGACCAACTGCAATTTTAAATTACAAATCATATGTTATGTATTTTATGTATCAATAATACTAACACGCATAATAACACATAATACTCTGAAAAGGTTCATTTTGCAGAAAGATTATTTTAACTTTTGAATGTTTAAGTACATTTTTGTGGATAATACCTCTGTATGTTCAAACATACAAAGGCTCAAACTGATCCACATTCACTTAGAACATTCCTTAATTGATTTAAAATGCTATTAAACCTCAGTTCTTCACTGGGACTGACCTGTGCAGATGACCGGTAGGCGGAATAGTGGAGGGGGGCTGTGATCGCCGGCTCGTGGGCCAGACTGGGATACTGGCTCTGGATGGAGTGAGGATGCTGGTTGGCATAGCTGCCATAGTTGTAGCTCCCAGTATACCTAGAATGGAGGTGGTAGAAAACCCATCAAAGAAATTCTCCAACAAAAAGAAAATGAATCTTAATACCAAAATCATAATTACCCATGCTCCTCTCTGTAGACAGGCATCCGGGGGGTGGAGGATGGTGGTGGGACTGGAGCGCTGTTACTCATACAGGACAGCTGCTGTCCGGCCTCTGGAGTGGAGCCGCCGGCTGTTGTCACTGTGTATGTAAGGGACCAGGTATATGACTGAACAGCGCCTGGTAGACACATATATGGACACAAAGAGAATGTGTTGGCTCAAAGAAACTATGTGCAGTGAGACTTCTGCTTATTTAGGATGTCTGTGTGACCTGTGAGGCCTGTCTAACCTGTGGTGGGGGTGACTCCGGTGTACTCCGGGGACACGGCTGCTGTGGGGGAGCTGGCCGAGGAAACGCCCACAGAGTGGACTGACCGAGCGGGAGAGTAAGATCCTGGAGACGGGGAGGTTGGGGTGGTTTCTGTCAGCGGGAATTCCTCCTCTCTCTCTGCTGAAGGTGTAAAGAGAGGACAGACCATTACACAATCTACTACAGTGAGAAAATATGCAGTTATGTTCGAAAGGGTTGAACTCTTTTGTCAGTTGTACCTGAATGTATACAAGTAAAAAAAAGCAGTCCAAAACCAAAGCTATTTAGCAAATCTTCACAATTCCTGAGCTGGAACTGAATGTTTGGGATTTAACGATTAAAAGAAATAACGGTACTTAATTCTTGGAAACCTCTTACTACTACACAAGATATTTTTCAGCTGTTCTGTCGTTATTTACTGATTAGACCTCCAGGTAGCAGTCTTACCTGTGCTGCCCTCTACCTTCATGGCCTTCATGAGGTCGTTGGCTCTCTCCTGGCAGTGCAGGGACTCCAGCAGGTAAAGCACATAATCATCAAACATGAGGTGGATCAGGTGGAAGGACCCTGCGTACGGATAGGACAGGATGAGTTCTTTACCGATAAAGAAAACTCAGAGGTGATATGGAAGTTATTGTGTGGAAGTGCATGCTGACAGTGAGACTTGGTTATGTGGAAAAAAACCAAAGGGCTATTTGTGTTTAGGGTTAGGGACATAAAGGATGATGACCGTGAAGACTGAAGGATTTCTAAAGCAAGGGTGATGACATCACATCCTGCAGACTGACAGGAGGACCGCTGTTATTAAAAAGAAGCGAGTGCGCTTGTTTCCGTGTACAGAGTCAGTGCCAGAAATATGTCAGCTGACCCCGGGGTCACACGGAAGATGAGACCGTGGCATGTGAGGGAGTGTCACAATTGTGTCATTGTGCGGGTCGCTGTTTGCCGCCGTGCGCACAATAAACACTTGTGGCTATTCAAGGGAGCGGGTTGTAACACTGACCGGTTATAAAATGGAAAAGACAGGCAAACACATCAAGAGAGGGGAGGGGAGGCTTTTGTTAATTAGCTGTTTGTGCACAGAGACCTGTTTTATCAAAACACTGCAACCAGCTGTGTCTTTGATATTCACAGACAGGGCCAAAGGACACAAGTAGAGGAAAGAGAAGCCATTTTCTTTTCTTTCATCTTTACAACTCTTCACTTATTGCAAACCTTGAGGGGTGCACAACAATCTATCAAAGTGGCCATTTTACTTGTTTTTCCGTTCTCTTTATTTCAGACATGAGATCCACACTTTACAGGAATCGAGAAATGGTTATTTGGTTGCACTGAACCGTGTATGAAGTTCATAAACGTACACCAGTTTTCAGTTCAGTGGTGATATGGACATCAATGTCAGATGTCTGAACCGCAGCTCACTGGAATATCGTTAACTGGGACATTTTACATGAACATCTCTGGATTAAGGAGTGCAAAATCTTTATTTTGGTATGATTTATTTTGTGTGTGTATTATTCAGTATGCTCAGCGCAAATTATTCCTCATGCAAAAAACAACAAACTTCTGCCTAATGTGAAGCAGGATTTAACAAAAAGTCATAGTGTGCACAGTTAACTCGGCTATAGCTACAGAAACAATCAGGTTTAATGCTCTTTTGTTTATGATGTGATTTGAAGTCTATTTCATGTTTTTTCTCTCATTATATTATTATTTAAGGGCTACACTTGATGATGATTTCATCTGGATGGATACTAATAAAAAGCTTGAGTTGTAAGTTAGGAAAAGAGCTTTTATTTTTATATTTGCAATGTAAGAAGTTGTGTTTTTATCTGACACGTTTCACCACTACAATGGTATCTGTGGACCCTTGTATGTGCATGACACAATAAACTACAATAAATTAATTTTCTCTACACTCATGAAGCATTGTCAAAGTTGTGTATTTCCGGCTGTCTGTTGCATTAAGGAATGATGACAAAGCATGAGCAGCTCACCAAAGCTGGGCGCGCTGTGGAGGGTCATATCCCGGATGACTCTGGTACCAAAACACGACCACATCAGCAGGAACTGTTGGGCCACCTTCTTCAGGCACCCGGGCCTCTTCCCTGCCACCTAGAGAGAACATTTCCATGTGAAAAGAGGGGGAAGGGTCGGGATGCCGGCGTAGAATTAACCCCTGGGTCCACATTGGGGCTTAACCCTCAGGAACGAAAAACATGTCAACAAGTCAACTATTTAATTTGCCCCCAGAGACACGCCCTCCTATTGAAAACTATTGTCTGGGCAGTCCAAGATGTTGCCAGGGCGACCAAATTTTACAAGCCCATATCTGGCACATAATGGACGCAAATGGGAAGCTTGAAGACATCATTAACTGAGAGGATTGCAACGCAAGTGCCTCTGTGTGAGAAAGACACGCAGAGGCGGGTCCCTTTCAGCCGCAGGTGTATTTTTTAAGGGCAAAATAACAAGACTTCTGCTGCGCAAACACTTGAAACGTTTAGTTAAAATCACCTCTCAGCATCTAACATAGAAAATACATCAACTTTATCAGTGCAAAATGAACAAAGTCCTATTTTTCTCGAATGAGTGAAAAAAAGTAAATGCTATCTGACCTTGACGACACAGCGATCCACCATCAAGTCCAGCCACTCGATGTACGCCTCGATTGGAGACTGCTCCTCCAATAGACGGTCAAACTCCTGATACACTGTGACAGGAGGGAGAACGTCAGGTTACATTGTACTTTACGTCACTTGAAAACTAAGAAAACTGAAAAATATGAATGCAAATGGCATTTTTATGCGACAAATGCTACGTATCAGTGACCTCTGATCCCGTTGGGACTGATTCGGAGGAGTGAGAATGGAGTGAATTGGAGATGCTCCGCAGGGTGTTTCAGAGGAGTGTGAACTTGTTTAACCTCTTGGTCTCCATCATTAATGCTTTGACTCTGCTGGTCGTGGGAATGATTGTCCCTCGTTGTGTCGTTTGCGTGGCAGTAAAGTGTAATTCTCCGTCTGGCTGGGTGTGTTTGAGTGGAATCAGTTTAAAAGCAAGGACTTACAGTGGATAATAAGCTGCCTGTGCTCCTCTTGTGAGTCCTCCATGGTGTAAAGTGTCTGCTTGGTGATGCTGTTCAAGTCCACATTCCTCCAGTCCTCCAGCATTTGAAAGGTGATGTCGGCACTGTTTATCACAGTCCGTGACGCCTGGGGACAGATAAATCGACAATATTACAAGAGCATACCCATATCCCTTATCAGCTGTGTTTGTTCATATGGATTTTATTAAAAAACATTCAGACCAGGATAGGCACCTGACATAGATGGTTTAATGATGTTTGCCGCTTTAGAATCTGAGAAAATCTCCTGGATACTGGAAACAAAAAAGGAGAATAAATACGGTTACTCCTGTGAGTGTCATCATTTAAACTTTCTGTTTAAAAATAGCAATTTTCAAGATATGAGATGTGGATTTTATACCTACATTCAAATTTGATATTCCTCAGGTTTTCAGGAAGGTCATGAAGTGCTATTTTGAGCCACTCATCAAGCTGTTTGGCAAATTTTCGAATAACCTGAGTCAAACTGTGTGGATAAAAGAAAACGTGAACATAGTCACTACATTAGACACCATTTATAATTACCATTCAGCCTATTAAACAATCAATCTTTTAGTCTAAAAACTGTATAAAAAAGTGAGGTCTTTAAATTACAGAGCAACCTCAATCTGAGGTGTGGTGAAAAGTAAGTGGATCAAAATCACTGTTTCTAAGCACAAAAATGAATTTTTACACAAACAAGATATTCATACTTTCGTATTTGACAGAAAAGAAGCAAATGGTTTATTTGGGAAGCTGGAACCAGATAAATGATGGTGTTTTTGCCCGTTAAACTATACGACGATAAGCAGACTTTGTCAACTGACTAACTGAGAAGTTGACCCATCATTTCAGTCTGACATTTAAATTACAATAAATAAAAGCTACATTTTAATTGTGCTTAAACATCCAGACCAAAGCAAAACCTTTAACTTATTTTTTTTAATTAGAGTGAACCTCACTGATGTTCATGCCGATCATTACGCAAAACATGCAGTGGAACTGCAAAATTAGTTCTACACAAAAATACTCAAAAATGATGCCGTTAATATAGTCAAAAGTATACTATAGCAAGAAGGCCATTAAGCATTAAAGTGAATAGTATTATTCATAATAATGAAACAGCTATATTCCCTGAACTAAATGATAACTATGACAGTGTTAATGTAGCAGCTTGAATTCACACTGCAAAATAAACATCTGTTGTACCGTCAATGCAATAAACAAAACATGGCATCCTATGTAATCTCAGTAACAACAGATAAGAAAATGGTATCGATTCATTCATTCTAAGAGTGAAGGGTACAACTGGTGCTCACCTGTCAGGCAGTGCTTGCAGGACGGTGGGCATCAGCACCCCAGAGATGGCCTTGTAGAGGATGGAGTCGCAAACCCCGACTATGTTTACCACGGTGTTGGAGCCGAGGACGGGCAGCATGTGGGACGGCATGCCCTGCCAGAAGTGCAGCAAGAAGCTTTGGACCTGAAAGTACCACACAGACACACACACACCATTCAATGTCATAGGAAATAAAAGTTATTTGTTTAACATTTTAAAAGTGATAGGAGCTAGTTACATGCAATCAAACATTTAGTTTGGTGAAACAGAATTGGATCTGTAAAATGGTCTAAAACAAAAGAAACTTGCCTCATCAAAGTTGGCTCGGATAACAGTGTCCAGTATCCTTTGACAGTGCGTTCTGTACATCATGATGAAGGTTGACACCTGTGGGCAACAACAGAGTATTAACCTAATTGCATCACAACGTAACTGCTTTTTCTCTCTTTTGGGGAAAGTAAAAAGAACAAAGTGGTACAAAAACAAGAGAATAAATCTTGTAAAAAGCATATGAACCAATAAATACATGTTACAGGTCTAGGCAGGAGCGGAGTAATATAAAACGAGCTTTAGAGATCAGCAAAACACAAACCATTTAAAATCACGGCCCCTCTTTAAAAGCCGGACAGCTAGTGCCTGTCCTTTGTCCATTGCTAGATCTTATTATCTCCCCCAAAAGATTAAGAGTTAGTGAAGAGCCAGCATATAAATCCTCAAGGTCCTTCTCTAAATGCAAACCCAGTGAAGGTCCCAGGCAGATAAAAGGCTGGAGCCAGAGGGGGCGCAGAGATGGTGAGATGGCAGGGAGAGGTGGGAAGGGGGGTGGCTGGAAGGATGGACTTTTAAAACTCCTGTTTACCCTCTCTTCTGAAAGGCTGGCGGGCAAATTTAGGTCTTTGACATTTGGAAACTCTGGCAGGAGCGTTCCCAGTTTGGAGCGCGGTGAATACGCCACTGTCTGCTTCGTGACCTCTTTCTTCCCCGTCTCGTTCACCCACGCCGCTCCCTTTTTGGAGTACATCACATCATAATACTGAGAGGTCTCCTTCACAGCTATGCCGTAGTAGTGGTACCTGAGGAGAGCAGAGGGACATCTTTTAAGTACAAAGACTTAAAACTACAGCGATAGAAAACTGCAAAAGCAAAACTTCAAACACAATTTATAAAAACATTGCTTAAAAAGTTAGTTTAATCAGATTTTAACGTGTTTTTCTCTGATTTTGTGTTTTGTTTATATAGTTTGGAAGAACAAAATAATCTTATTGAAAGGTATATGTAGTCAGATGTTTACTACTATCAGACTACATCGACCACAATGGAAATATGTTATTTTAACTTTCAGTGATTCGTGCTTTAATCTTGTTCGTGTTGTATGTTGTTTATAGGTTGTTTCATTTAGTAGACTCTCTTTCTGCATGTCCATACTCCAAATTATTGTTTTGTTTGGGTTTTTTGGGGGGAGAGGGTTTGTGAATATGTGTGTAACATGTAGGTAGTTCACCAAAGAATAAACCAAACCAACTTACTTGGACTGCCCTCTTGTCCCAAGTCTTCTGGTAGTTAACGCTGGAAACTGTTGCCTTATGATCTGTTCAGTGTAGGAGAGAAAACATTAGTCAGTGTTCTGGCACTGAAGAGTGACAGGTTGAACTTTTTGGAGGATGTTATATAATGTATACATCAGCATTTCATAGTAATTCATTTGAGTAAAGAGGAAAAAGAAAAGGATATGTAAACAGGTGACACGAGGTACCAAATACGCTCTTTATAAAGTATTAACTTGTGTGTATTTTTCAGAGGAAAAAAATGGGGAAATGTTTCATAAAGTTTGTCAATTCAACAACAACACGAAAGTCTCATAGCCGTTTTCACAGGGAGGTCTGTGAGGGGAAAAAAAAAGCTTTGAGAGCCATCCATTTATGACATCCAGGGGTATTACTTTTTTTTGTCCTATATCAACAGTCTCCCCTCATATATCCACCCGCCCATCCTCTCTTCTTCTCACTCTCTTTCTCCTCTCCACTCCCTCCTTCTTCCTTTCCTCTCTTTTTGTCCAAAGAGATTGGCTCCTTGGTCCAACTCCTGGTGCAGAAACTTTAGCAAACAGTGTAGCTCTCCATTGTGTGGGATGAAAAAAGAGGCCAAGCTGTGAAGTTTCTGTCAGGCCCCGCTTGATAAATGAGCAGACAGGGAGGCAGTCCGGGCCCTCTCTCGTTTTTTTGTCCTGAATCAATGAAGCCTTCCTAAAGGACACCCCACACTGCTCCAGCCACTGATCTAACATTCCGCAACATCTCACCCTTCCAAATTTCCTTTAATTACACATTAATCCAGGCCCCTTCTCTTTTTCAATATCTTCCGACAGGAGCTGCGGAGGGGTGGGGGTGGGGGTGGGGGTGGGCCGGGTTGGGGGGTTGGGGCCGGAGGTCCAGGGTACAGCGGATGGCTGGGGGTAGGAAGGCTGAGGAAGTTCTTGGGGTTGTGGGAACAGACGAAAGCACATCTCCTTTGGCTCTAGATTATGTGTTCAGTGAACGGCCGCAGAGCTTTGCTCGCTTCACACTGAGCTGCATTTGATATTACTTCAACAGCAGCCAAAAACAAACCCCAGCCCAGGCATGAAATGGTCAGACTAATGCTGATTTAGTGCATGAGATTATTGCTTTCATACATCATCCACATGTTGTTGTTGTATCTTCTCCCGTTGAGTCATTTTGCTCTGGTTACTTTAAACTTACCCTGCATGTATGAATGTATATTTAAACTCTAAAAAGACCACAGATGTAGTTCATGGCTTGCATGCGTTTTCAAGACAATTCAAAATGTTTTTGAGTTAAAACTGAATTCTGGAGGGAACGATAAGTTGCCAGACTGTTTAATCTTCATTTCCACTGATGTTTGATTCTTACCTTTCCGAAGCTGGCTGCGTTCACAGGCTGTGTGTCATGCTTTTCACTGAAGTCTAGGTAATGCATGTAGAGGGCACTTCGGGGGATACACACACCTTCAGCTATCTCATAGTTCTCTTCTAGCCTGTGGATGATAATGGGAATTATCAGTGCACAACAAAATCGAATATGGTTGTGACATAAAGGGAAAAATGGGCAGTAATTTAAGTCGGCCATTTTTAAGAAGCCAGATTACATTCATGTCAGCTACACTAATAACTGTAGTGAAATAAGTAACTATTTGATCATATTAAACTATATGATGCTAAAGTATCAATCAATCCGCATGTGTACTGCGGCACACAACTTTACATGTGTCACATTTACCTGACACTAAGCATGACATCACAGATACCACTGATTGCATAATCACACAGACATTAACAACTGCTCTTGGGGGAATATGTACGTGTGTAACAGACCAAAAATCCAAAAGATCATTTCCCCGATGATAGTAAGCGATCTTGTCTAATTAACAGCCACACTGTAAAAATTATGATAAATTCCAGGCAGCGCAAAATGTTTGATGTGTTCTGGAGGGGGAGTTGTTGCAGTGATAAGGAATGCGTGTCACCACTTGGCTACCAAGCACTCCACATACCTGCATTTTCGTGTAATTTTCCCAACATAAGTGGTTGCATTTCATTAGTTTTACATTGATCTGATTTGTTCAACTTTTGATCTGTTTTCAGTTCCTGTATAAGGGTTGCGTTGGTTTTAGTCTAATCTGGCATTACTGTGTCCACTTGGTTAAAGTCGTTTATGTGTGGAAAACACTCAGTAAATGGTTTCCGGTGCACATCATATGTCATGTAGCTATATAATTGATTTGCATTACTGAAAATCAAAACACAGCTTTCTGTATTTGTCAGTGTCTGTTTCTTGTAATTGTTTTTAATCATTTTATCCTGCTTAAAGTTTCACGTTTTGTATTTTATTTACTTTTTATTCTTTGTTTTTACTGTAAAGCCCTTTGTAACTTGATAACCCGTTAGCATGTCAGTGCTGCATTGCTTTAAGTTTGTATTTAACCTAAAGCCTCTTTGCTGCCAATAAATCATCAGATTGTATATCATAGTTTGCTAATAAAAGCATACACACATATAAAATCACAATGTGTACAACTTACAAGTATCAACAAAAGGTCAAATAACTAAATAAGAATGGACCCAAATCTGAGCCTTGAGGTACACCAGCATCATGTGGTATTAACCATGACAACACAACCTTTCCTGTTTGAGGTACTATTTCACCTGTTTTGTGGCACATTTAGATATTAAGGTAATTCGATTTTTACCAATGAGAAAAAAAAGAAAAGAAAAGGTTCTAATAGGTCTGTAAGTGTTATTGATGACGATGACGTGGCAGCCATATATGAAAACTAGTGTATATTTTAAAATGAGTGAAAACATTTGTGTTCCAATTGTTTGGAATAACTCCTTCACTAATAAATCAACAGCGGAAACCATCCTGTGCAGTTTGTACCAGGTCACTTCTCTGATGGTCTGAACAGAAATCTGATGTTTAAATGAGCAACAGATTGATAATAAAGAGGTGTGAGGTCCAGAATGACCTGCACAGACTCAACAGACTACATATTCAATCCTGACGCCATTGACCCTGCATCATGACTAAAATAAAGAATATATATTTCACTGACGAATTCTCCGTTAATTCCTTCAGTTGTCATCACATATATTTAGCTTGTACCCACTGCTTCACTTATAATGTTGACTTATTTGACTTTCTGAGCTTTTGTAACCTTATCTCTCAGTCCTAAATAAATGCCTCTTGTATTGAACATTATTCTTGGAGGATTTATATGGCTACTGTGAGAGCCCGCTCCTGTCGTTTTACGAGCCGTGACTGTATTGTCTCAGTGAGCCGTGGGAAATGATCTCTATGACCCGACTTACATTTCCTTTGACTCAGAAAGCTGTCGTCGGAATCACATTCATACAATAATTACGGCCATTTCATTTTCAGTGAAATAACAGCCATTCAACTTTATTTAGAAATAACTGCATTTTCACTAATGTTCTGTGCTGCTCTGGTTTAAATATATAAAGCTAATTTTAGTAACTTCTCTGAAAATCTAATGCAAATTGTGGCCAAACAGTCATGTGACCAAACATATTCTTCCCGGTTGAACAATGAAAACCAACAAAAATCAATCAAAAACTCATAACTATGGTTACTTTTACTGTTTTTACATTGTGCTAAAATGTAAGTACATTTTGTTGTAGATTTCCCTAGAAACATAAAAAAGTCTCCATATGCACAGTGAAATTATTACAGAGGCCAATGACATTATCATTTATGTCTATAATGCTTCTCTATAAAAAAAAATATATACATTGACCCAACTAATGTTCCTCACACTGGGTTTCAGTCCCCCACCGCGCAGCTTAAATCAGTATAAATATTCATTTAAGATCATGTTGAATGCTTAAGTAAATGGGGTCATTGGTCACGGGGCTCTGCAATAGGCAGGCACTTTACAACTAGAGGCATGTGTGGGGTTTGAATTTTATACATGCGAAGGATATGAAAGATCTGTTGCATGTCGAAGCTGCAGCACTTTTTAATCTGTCTGTGTTCGATGTCTCTATTGTTCAACAGCATCATGGAGTCAAAATCAAACTTCCCCGGGAGGACAAATAAAACATAAACTCTCATCTGATCAGTTTGTCATGGTCAGATGCAAGCCTACAATTTAAACTCAAATTATCATACATGTTGTTAAAATACAAAATTAATTCAAACAAAGGGAAAAAAAACAAACATTTCACAAACATGTCGTCACTTACATCTGTGTTTGTGGCTCAACAGCACGTAATGTAAATCTTGTAATAAGACCAGAAATGTAACCAGTGTGTAGAGAATGTGGTGTTTATCTGTGTGAGTCATGTAAAACAATTCAAATAAATGCAATTTTCACATCAAATGCGAACCGATAAATTGGAAATTGTAGACTTGATATATTCGGCGAGTGGGTTACTAATAATTATGGCTTTTTTTTTTAGAAGACTGGCAACATCGTTTTTACATTATTCACCATACTTGCATTTGATTAGACTAAAGAAAAATACAATATACAAGACAACTTACCATTCCAGAGTAGCCGGTGTCGAATGTGGTTTGGAGGCTCTGTTGTTTTCTTTTTCTTCATCTGTAACATACAACACATTATGGATTTTAGGGGCAAAACTAAGTTTATACAACCAACTCAATGGGCAAAACCTAAACTTTTTGAAAAACTGTTAAATGACATTCATTGAACTAAACCCATTAACTATAAGATTGATAAATGATGTTTAACAACAGTTCAGTCAGTAGGTTTAGTGTAACAGTGTTCGCCTGCTTACGTTCATCGTTGGACATGTTCCCCAGAGACGCGTGACTGGAATATCGCTTGCTCTCACTCTCGTTGAGGCATCTTTCAATCCAACTCTCTACAAAAGACATGATGGATCACAGATCACAAACTGGAATATGACGCCTTTTAGTACAACTCAGAAAAATTATTTAAATAAATCTGGTCAAAATAATATGATTTTTTTTAAAATATGTAACCGTGGGCCTTTTAATTGTCCTTTAGCTAAAACATAAGTTTGTAGCAGTTTGGGTCAATTTCTTTGTATTAATTTAAACGGAAACTGTTCATTTAAAAACTCACTTTCTGAAAGTGAACTCATTTTGTCCTGCAGCAGAATAGAGCCGAAGCTGTATTTACATGAACAGTGAAAATCACCGCCCATACAGGACACTTTAAATGTCCCTAATGTGACAAGGCGAGCTGACTACAATCGATTGTATGGGCAGCGATGCAGCCATGGCTCTATTTGAGCTGTTTTCACCAGGGCGGCAGGAATCCAGCATTGTTCCCAGGAGACTACAAGCGTACACACTCGCTTAAAAGAGCCTGTGCACATTACTGAAGCATTCTGGTGGAATAGAGGCCATTGTGCTGCTTTAATTTCTACTTAGAAATAGCTCAACATGTGTGCTTTCTGTGACCGAGCAGCAGCAAAACACCAAAGCTTTTCATGTAGAAACAGCCTGATACGTAGAGTGGAAATCCATTTAAAATTCCTCTTTCAAGAAAGGTATTTAGTATATGATGAATGTAATTAAGGGAAATAGACTGCACATTATTATTATTATTCATCTTGTTCGTTTTCTGAGTTTAAATTGTGTTTTTTTTAACAATAAGCTAAATCTTCTTTAGGAGCCACCAAGCAGAGCAATGGAATAAAAAGTAAAACATTTTCCATTAAATCTGCTGAAGACTTGATGGACCCTAAAATACAAATGAGCAGTCAAAACTGCCTAAGTAAAAAAAAAAACTCCTTAACTAGTAACTTAACAAAATAAAACTCTCAGCTAAATATTTCTTTAAAATGTGTTTTTTCCTGCATGTCAACTGACAACAATCCCCATAGCAGCTGTTGCTAGGACAGACTTTTGGCAGGACGAGCTGTTGGTGCAGCTCATGAGGGGATTGAGAGGAGGTCACACATAATCAAAAGTTTTAAAAGTCTACAGGCTCGGTGAGGAATCTACACCTCCATGTTTGTCACGTGTTGATAGAAAACGTCCGACTGCAGTTAAGAGTCCCGTCACCGCCGCACAAACTCACGGCCCTCTGAACCGACGTGGGAGGACTTCTTTTCCTCCACGCTAGAGAACATCATCATTGGAAGCTCTTTAATGGTCTCAATTGCTGCGATTGTGATTATCATCACCTTTAATATATTGCCACCTGATTTATAATACTCTACATGTCAATTAAAATGCTTGTTGCACAATCTAAATAAAAACCGCCTGTAAATGTCAATCTGAACTCTGAATAAGAGAACACCAGTGTCACTGACGGCTTTCTGACACGTCTCATTATTTGCCCGACAGCATTTGCTTCTGTTTAACTAAAAAAAAAAAACTGGAAATGAAAAAGTGAATCCACTGAAGTGAAGCTAATTCTCCACAGAGGCTCAGATCTCAAGCTTCATTTGCCACAGGAACAGATAAGTTGGGGATCTAAATAACTGGATTAAATTTGATCAACACTCATTTATTTACACACACGCAGGGCTGAACTAGTCTGCCCTGCTGCACCTGCACACCTCCAAGAAATTAATTTGTATTCTTTAACCAATGATTTAATTCTATCAATCATATTTACTCATTTTAATAAATTGTGATAAAAATAACTGTTGCATGATTTGTTTAGTCGTCAGTTTTTAAGTTGAATAAAAGCTTTAGTTTTCCAATTTTGGACGAAAAATAAACAGAAAAAATTGTTGAGTGAAGATGCATAATACTTTAAAGGCCACCATGATGTGCACTCTCTTTTGTCATTTCTTCTCTGCTAAAGATGAATCCAGAATTTTACAATTTGTTTTTTCTGAAAACAGCAAGAAGCTACTTGACCGAGCCAATCATGAAAATATTCAAAGGCTATTTCCCTGCTTTCTGTCAGTAAGTGACACACTTATGACATAACAGCACTCCTCATAAATGTGCATGACCAACAACACACACTTATAAATAACTTCAGAAATTAAGAAATTAAATAAGTGATCAAAAGGTTAAAAAAAAAAAAAATGAACAACCGAGCATCCAGACACTGCCTCTGTATGACTGAAGAGAAAGTTTGAGACTTCCAGAGCAGCAGCAGATTCAGAAGCTCACACAATGTTTCTGAACAGAAGCTGGTTCTCTCAACACATCCAGACAAAGCAAAGCGAGCAGAGATTAACAGGACTGACCTGTGGAATCCATATCAGGCTCCTCCAGCAGCCCGCAATGCATCCTCTTCCCATCAACGACACTGGTTCCTCCAAGAAAATGGCTTAGTGCACGTTTCCCCCTCCTCGGCGGCTCTCCCCTTGTCTCGCTCAGTGTTTCCGTGACCACTGCCCGTCACAGGAGATGTTGAGGATCTGAGGTTCGCCCAGAGAGGGGTGGTGTTGGCGGAGGAGAAGGGGGGGGAGGTGGGAATAAGGGAGGAAAGGGGGGTAGAGACTCCAGAAATCCAGCGGGGGGAAAGCCAGACCCGTCAAAATGTTTGCTGATGTTTCATGGGAAAGGGGCTGATTTTATAGGAGCCCTGATGGGGACATGTCATTGATAGGCTTGGAAGGCTGATGAATGGCCCCAAGTCAGATGGGGATGTGGCAAGGCTCACTGGAAGTCTTTTGTGGGGCTGTTTTGAATAAGAAAAGCTCCCTCCCAACGAAAAAAAAGAGGCTTAGATCTACGCAGTCCTAACACTGTGGCCTCCCCGTCTCCCATTATGGCATTTAATACGTTTTTATACACCCCAGAGCTCCATATAAACATACATCCCTACACAACCTCCGCTCCTGCCTTTGCTTCTCATTTTAACTCCCATTTCTCATCCCACGGACACTTGTTGCCGCATTTAGTCTACTTATCACCTCACTCCGCCATTAAAGCATCTTTGTGGCAACTTTATCACAGATTTGACATATTGTGTGCTCAGACACACATTCAAACATGCTAAAAATCCAGTGTGAATGTTTTTTGGTGGAATTCTCACCTGTTTTTCGCTCACTCTTTCGCTGTGTGCAACCTTATTTTTGGTGTGCCTCTGAGAAGAGGGAACGGTCACAAAGGGGGGGAAGTAAAAGTGCAAAGCCCGAGGCTGGGAGGGCTCTGATGGAGTGCCTGAGAGCTGGAGAAGCGAAAGCTGTGATTAGAATATGAATGGAACCACAGGAGAGGGGGAGAGGAGAGGGGAAAGAAGAGGGGAGAGGAGAAAGGCGGATTATGGCTGAATTACTCCCCACACCATGGATAGCAAAGGAGGACTTTCTCCACCAGTGCGCAGGCGTGGGGCCCCACTGCTGCTACTCACCAACGGACACCGTGCAGATACCTGGGAGCACGTGTGGGACAGGGGGGCAGCAACATCACATGGGACACGGTGCACAGGGCCATACTTTGTCGGAGCAGATCTGTGCATCCATTCACACTCATGTGGGAAGAAAGAAGCTGCTGGATATGAATGAAAGGTTAAAAGGAAGTTGGAAATATAAAAAAAAAAAAAAAGAAGCAAAAACAGCATCATCATAACATTTTATTCATGTCGACTTGTCTGCAAAGCTTCAGATTAAACAAGACGTGTACTTTAACAACCCATTAATGGCACACTATCTCAAGGCCTGCATGGTGGCTACTGCAGAGCCGTGACCTCAAAGGAGGATCTAATTAATTTCAGTCAAATAAGGAGAGGGTGGAGTCTGTATCTCCCTCAGTGGACGACATCCCTTTTTTTTTTTTTTTTTTTCATCCTGTTATCTGCTTATTAGAGCCTCATAAAATAGGACAGGTGCAGCCACCAAAAGAGCCTCTTCCACCCTTCCTATTCTCAGAGTCTGCCCACACAAACGGATGTGTACTGCTTTTGTTCAGTGAAAAGGCCCCAATTGAGTTGTGTGTGTGTGTATGTGAGAGTGGGGGGTATGGTTACGCTACGTACTACATGTTGGTGGCGTTGGGGCTTCAGTTTAAAAGAGGAAACCGTACGACTCTTCCTCTTTAAATAAATGACTGTCGTTCTGCATATTTCCATTTGTCCTCACCGAACACCCAGCCGTCTGCTCATCACATGGAATATACACGAGAGTTGTCCTTAACTATCTTCAGTGAAACTAAAACAATCTCAGGTTGTAAATACAAACAAAACGTCTTCTGATGGTTTAACGAGCATCTGATTAGTTTCTAATGGACTTAATCAGGAAGCAAATACATGGAAACATTTTACCTGAGTAGTAAATATGAGCTGGCTGATAATTCAGTATATTGCTCATTGATATTCAGGAGAATCATATCATGATGATGTTATCACAAGATAAACAAAGTGCTGCAATGATTAATCCATTAGACAATTATTTGGCAACAACTTTGACGATCGCTTTGAGTCGATTTTTAAAGGTTTGAGCATCTCAAATGTTTCCGTTGTGTTCGTTCCTCTACAGCAATATCTTTAGTTTAGGACTTGTGGTCAGCCAACATAAGACATTTGATTAAATTGTCTTGTGCTTTGTGAAACAGACGGCCACCTATCAAACCTAATGACGAATCAATAAATCCAGAAAATAATCAACAGATTAAATGTCAATGAAAGTAATCGCTAGTAGAAAAAATTTGGTACTCAAATTTTTGTTTTCTTATGTCGTGCATTATAGTGGAACACATTACTTCCAATTGCTGGCTAAATCATTACATGCATCAATCAATATCAGAACATATATTTACATTTGTTATTTCATAACTATGATAAACTTCAGCCATAAGTTGTGCGTTTTAGTGTATTTGTGCATCTCTTTATGATCCAGAACATGTAGGTGTGTTTTCTCACCATCATCAGATTTTTAAATATTCAGTGAGGTCAATTTATATTTTCTATGTTGACAAAAACAAAATACAATTATTTGTGTTTTCACACTGTTGACATTGATACGGTTGCTCCTGTCGGGATCTTCTCCACATTCACCCAACATGTGATATAAAACGGCAACATGTGACAGCCGAACAGAATTGACGAGGAGGATTTTTAACAAAATAACAGTTTTATCACATGAACATGCTGTTCATGTGCTGCTATGACCCCAAAAACGTTTACTTTGAGTTTGTGCCTTCAGCTGCTTCACCACCCAACAGTGATTTCTTTTGTTTTCAGGGATTACTTTTTTTGGCATTTTGCATTAGATAGAGTAAAGAAGAGAAGCAGACAGGAAGTCACATGTGACGAAGATCTGCGGCTGGATTAGAAGCGGGGCATCACAAGACAACCTCTTTGCAGCCTGTAGCTCAAGAAAGTTTCAGTTCTCTGATTTGAAAGCCAGTGGGTGCCTGAAGGGTAAGAAAACACATTTAACAATGTTTTATTTTAGGATTAACTTGTAAGTTGTAGTATTAAAACATGCAAATCCACTGGTTTTGTCTTCTAAGAAACAAAAGTCAAAGTGTTGGTGGACTATTGCCATTTTGTCCCCCAGGTCTTATTATTTATGAACAGAAGTTGTATTTAGATTTGAGAGCATTTTTCAAAAAGCATCCATTTAAATATTTGTAATCAAACAGGAAATGCCGAGTTAAAAGTAACCAAATAGCAGCACACACAGCAGCTGATTGTGAAATAATCTTTTGTAGTTTATTATATACACATAGAAAAACATAACGGTGAGAAAGTATGAACATAAATGAGAAACTTCACATTGTTTTGGTTTGTGAACACCAACAAAAATGTCAATATACGAATTCCTTAAAGGTTTAACCGTTACCTCTCATCCACAGCTCTAACAGCTTTTAAATTTCAATCAGTTTCAGACTATGTAAATTAAACCTCTAAACCTTTCACTCACACAGACATGTGTTTCTGTCCCCGTCCTGGTCAGTCGTTGTAGCGTGACAGTTTGAGTCGGGGGATGATGTTCATGGACTGCAGCTCCTGGAACAGCAGCTTGCAGGCGTACGGGATACGCAGGGAGGAAACGTGGCAGGAAGACTTGCAGTAGTGACACCTGGAAGATTGGAAGAGAGAATCAGACTGCAGACAAACCAGAGGACTAACGACTGAACTTCCATCAGAAGGACCAGAGTTCTAACTCAAAAGTGATGACTCAGTAGCCAATGAGAGCTCATCTATAGTGAGGTGATGTAGGAAGATAAACTATTAAGAGATGTAAACATTTTATTTAAAGTTAGTGTAAACTTTTTCCTGAAAACGACAACGCTACATTAAGTTTCTTGTTCTTTCAGTACACAGTAATGGACACCGGGTCATGAGGGGGACAAATCCTCAGGTCCATTGCTCCAGGTGTGTTATCCTGTATGTTGGCTTCCAGGAGAAACAGATCAACAGATCTGCACTAGTCGACAGACGTGTTCGACTTACCACCCGGAGTATCCCAGCAAGCCGCATTGCCCGCACACGTCCACCTCAAAGGCGTCACTGGAGATCATGAGGCGCTCCAGCAGCAACATACTCGCTCCGTAGCCGATCAGACAGTCACGTTCCATCTCGCCCAGACGCAGACCTCCGTCTCTGGAGCGGCCCTCCGTAGGCTGCCTGATAACGACACAGATGCATAATAATACTGCCAGAGTAATAGAGGTATTGGTATAAGAGAGCAGCACTGCTCTATTTTTGTTATTTCTATAGAATTACGATGAGACTATTGATTTTTACCTGGTGAGAACGGCTCTGGGGCCTCGGGCTCTGGCATGCATTTTGTCAAGTACCATGTGCTTGAGTTTCTGATAATAAACCGGTCCAAAGTAGATATAAGCCTCCAGAGGTTCCCTGAGGAAAATACGTAGATATCAAGCTAATGCATCCGTAATGATCTAATCAACACTACAATACAGGATATCTCAATTAACACTCAATTCAATAACATCCCATTCTCACTTTAACATTGCATGGATACACACATCACCTTACAGAGTAAATATCAGGCCTGTATCTTTACCTATGCTGTACAAATGCTACATACCGCTGATAAAGGAAAAAACATTGTATTAAAATGTATTTATTGTTTTGTTGTTAATGAAAATTGAAATCGCTCTGAGGAAAGGTTTCAATATATGTCAGATATGATGATTTTCTATCACAAGCTGGTTTCATGTCTTTGTAAACTCTTAGAGAAAGCAGCCAGTAATGTGAAGTGTGTCTGAGTTGTGTTTGATGGGATGACACATGCGATCTTTATTACCCAGTGATTCCCGAGGTGACGTAGTCTTTGCCCTGGTAGCTGTATCCATAGCGGATGAGATCCTCGCACACATCCTTCACCTTGCTGCCTCCGAACGCCGTGCCGTAGTGAAAGCGTCCATCCAGGACTCCGGCTTTCCCAGCCAGCAGCTCAATCAACTTTCCCACCTGGCAGAATCAGACACAATGGCTCCGTTCATAACATAAATCGTTTGTGTTTTGCACTCTCTCCTGGCACCAAATGCTGATATTGTGGGTGAGAATAGATTACACATGTACCCCCGTGGGGTGGGACCGGCACTCTAAGGATGACTGATTTCAACAATTCCTCTGAGGTCCCACCCAGAGGACCCCTGACCCCATCGCATAAAAGGAAACACCTACTCTCATTTCACTCTCAGGCCACAGAAACATCTTCCCGAGCGCCAAACATTTCTGAGTCTTTTCCATGACAACCACAGCGCGCAAACACACTGGCACTGACAACTTCAGCAGTAAAGATCATTCAAGTTTTTACAGTGTCGGGGGACAAAAAGCTGGTGGAAACGGGGCCAAGTTTCATGTCATTCACATTCAGCACCATCCTGCAGTTCAGATGTACCGTGCGTGTTTGATAAAAAACTTCCACACGCCGCTACAGGCGGCGGCTTCGCTGGCAGCCGTCTCCACAGCAACAAATATCTGTTTTGTGAACAGCAAGATTGCTGCTTAGCGCCGTCAATGGACGTGTGCTCTGGAAGCCAACGATAACCCGGAGAGGAGAGGAATGGGGGATAATGACGGCGTTTGTCTCGCAAGAGCCGACACGAACTTATGAAGAGCGACGGTCAACGCGGAGACGGAGGTGATTCAGACTGAACTCTGATGTCTGCAGGTTTTGAACTCGGTGTCAAATTACAGAATCTTCAACGGAGAATAAAAGTCGATTTGACCTATCTGACAAATATTACACAAACTATTAGAGCTGAAATGATCATACAATTAATTTATCAATTGACAGAAAACAAATCTACAACTGTTCTGACCAATCATTTGAAACAGTAATGCAGAACATTTACTGGTTCCAGACGCTCAAATGTGACCATTTGTTGCTTTTATTTGGTCTTAAATGATAGTGAATCTTTGAATTTTGGAACGTAGGTCACACGAAGAAAGACATTTGAAGACGTCACCTTGGGCTGTGGGAAAGTATGACAGACATGTTTAAAAAACAACTATAACTGATATTATATAGAGCAGACAATTGATGGATTAATCAAGAAAACAATCATCTGATTAATCAAGAGTAAAAATAATCATCAGTTGCAGCCCTAAGTCCTAATGACTTATGGAGAAAATACAGTTATAAAAATGATTGTTAGTTTCAACCCAACAAAGTATGTTCTTCCAGTCCGTACCGTCATTCTGGAGGGATAGCCGTGAGGGTTCATGATAATATCTGGACAGATGCCCGTGTCACAGAACGGCATGTCCTCCTGTGGAACGATGAGGCCACAAACACCTGATACACAAAAACAACAACATATTGAAGTCAATGCACACATCTGTACACGCAGCAGAACGGCTATACTTTTGCCGAAAATGCAGATGAAGCACAACAAGCACTTTTAAGTGGTTTATCTTTTGATCAAGAAAAATCTAACTACAATAATCTAAACATTTACTTGATTGTTTAGGTCATTTATCAAGCAAAAATACGCCGAACCAGTTGCTGATTTCGGCTTCTTATACGCGAGGGTCAGATTATATTTTGCATTTATCATCATTGTAAATCTAATAACTTTGGGCTGTTGCTTGGACAAAACAAGTAATTTGAAGACACCATTTTGGGCTCTCCGAACTCATGATGAGCATTTTTCATTAAGACTTAAAGATAAATCTGAAAAATAATCAATATGAAGTGAGAAATATAACTGTACTATCTTCAATTGTAACCAAAAAGTCAAACCAGCTTTGCCTAACGGACCAAACAGTATTGATTAAAAAATAGAAGACAACTTGTAGTTAAACTATTTGCTGGTGTGGACCTCTGTCAGAATGACATTTCCATACTCATGTGGACGGACGGGGTCCTCTTTTGATTCACATGCTGTGGGGGACAAGCGCTCTGGTAGCCAGGAGTTTAAGTGCGAGTGCAAATGTTTGCTGAGGGGCCGAGGCACTCTTCCCTGGCCAGGGTAAACAGATTGTAGGCCCATTTGCAAATGTAAAAAAGAGAAGAAGGGGAGAAGAGAAGGAGAGCAGGAAGTGGAGAAAGGTGCTTAGCTTGACAGGGAGACCGGGATTACACTTCCATGACTTTCAGTTTAACTCCGAGGAAGTGGAGGGGATCAACTGGAGAGGAGAAATTGAATCCGTGCACGTGGGAAAAATTCACTATTAGCCGAGCAGTCGGCAACACAGCAGACTGTTGATGCCATACAGGATGTAGTAGCAGGATGTTGACCGGGAACAAGTACGGCAATTTGCTGGAAAGTCATCCAAGAGCAGGAAGAAGGTGAAAAGGAAAAGAGAGAAAAGGCGAGTACGGCTGAGCCAGAAGAAAAGGTAAAAGGGGAAAAGAAGAAAGAAAGAAAAGGCAGTAAAAAGAAAAGTTTGAATATCAGGGTAAAAGTAGGATAAAAGAGGAAAGAGAGCAGGAGGAAAGAAAGTGGAAAATGGAGGAGAAGGTGATTAGAAAGATTCAGAGGAGCGAGAGACACTAGTTCCCATAGCAGACATCCTCGGTGTTGTTTGTTTTGTGTGAAAGTGAATGATAAAAGAGGCATGAAATCAGCAGAGAAAGGCAAGACAACAGCAAGGGTCCAGAGCCCTCCATCACAGCTCATACAGCCCCACGCTGGCGGCTCGCACAATGGGCCCCTACTACTGACAACCCCTCCACCTCCTCCCCCACCTCCACAGCTGTGTGTGTGTGTGTGTGTGTGTAAATAATTAACTTATTCTGCTCTGCTGACCAGGACTTATGAGACTAGTCATGAGTAGCTGTAAGATCTATTGCTGCAGTTAAATTCTAATAAAATAATAAAACCTTGATTTGGGATTCAGTTTAAAATATTGACGTGGTAAATTCTACATACAAATACAAGCCCACTGGAGCAAAGTATGCCGAGCATTTCCTAAAGTGTCCGTGAACACCTCCACATGACTGCATGGAGCTCTGATTAACCCAACTAGCCGTACATCAGTTGCACATCTGGGAGTTTCTCCAGCTAACCCCCCGGCGACCCCTCTCTCTTCGTCACTATCTGAGACAGAAGACATTGTCCCACCCCGAGCTGACCGCCCAGTGGCCACTGCGTTAATGAGGAGAGTAAATTATGCATGGCGCCAGTTAGCTTTTTGATTAAAACATCATACAAGCCCTCAATAGGGGAGGTGCTGCAAAACAATGGAGGTTGTAAACACTTTTTCTCCAGCAGCAGCAGAATACTGCTGGGGTGTAATAAATTTGCATAGTCTGGCACAGGACAAAGAGCCAATTAATTGAAAAGAGCTCTTGAAAGATGAGGACAGGGGGGCAGTGACAGAGCAACAGCTACTGAGACTTGACTCAACAAATGCTCCGGCACAGAGACGACCAAAGTTTTTTTTCCCCCCCCAGTCATTTACAATCTCTCATGACAGGTTGAAATTGGGGGCTTTAAGTGGTGGATATTAGCGCAGTGCTCTTTATTCTGCACATTTAGGTTTGAGCCCTTTTTAGAGAGAATACGGTCCGACAGCGCTGAGGTTGGCACCTTTTTGTCCGTGTCGACTGGAGAATTTGTCTCCTATCTCTGGCCTCCTGGTCTGCCTGAGGAGGATCTTGATGAGGAAAGCATCTTCAGCGTTGGATGAAATCATGACCTTCTCGACGTACGAGTCTGTTGTGCCCTTGTAGCTGCAGAAAGAAAGAGGAAGAATGGCCGAAGTGATTTTCTTTACAGCAGGATTTGCAAGAAATCAAAAAAAAAAAAAAGTTGAGCGGTTTCTTCTGGACATACAGAAGCTGAAGAGGTGGGTGTGATGTTGGGGGAAGAAGCGCACTCACCTGATGGGCACGTCTCTGTACTGGGGCTGGCCTGGCTGGGTACTGCCCTCCAGTGGTGTCTGGGTGACAGTTGGCATGGACTTGTTCACCAACACCTGCTTGTTCTCCACTTTCTCACCTGTGCCCCACACAAAACACATCACACAGTTCATCACGGGGTTATGAGGGCCTGCACAGGCCATTACATGCGCTTATATGATGCGACTCTTACCCAGCACTCCTTTTAATAACTCTCAAGAAGAACAGACATGCAGCTACATGTGCATTACTGTTATTTTTTAATTATTTGTAGCCTGTATATTAATCTCTTTTAATTAATCTCTTTTAACAATGAAAATGATTTCCCCTTTATTTACTTCCAAACAATTAATTGTACGAAAGCGCATTAAGTGTGCTAATTAACTCATTGCACCATGATAGTGTCCTTCGTTGGGTCGTGCTGTGTGTGTGTCAACACAAACTGAAACCGTGATAAAGAAAGCTAAATACTTTGCTTGTGTTGAAATGTCATGAGTCAGTACTAGACTGAGAGCTTTTAAAGAACCCAATTAATGGAGACGTCAGGCTACTTTCTTTCCCTGTAAAACAGAGAATCTTTAATTGGGACCTGAAGTCAAAGGCATTAACAGAATCAACCAATAAAGCCGTCAAACATTCTGATAAGTTGTATCAAATTGAACATTTCTTTCCCATATCCCTTTGATTGATTGATTAATTACATTAAGTAACGTTAGACTTTCATGAGGCCTTAAACACTTAAAAAATAACTTGCTGAGTAACAAGCCAATGCCAGCAAAATAGAAATCCTGTAAAAGACTATAGATGAATCCTGTTGTATTCATAATACAGTCAATCACAGTATTGGAGCAGTGGAGCCTGGAATAGAGCAGCAAGGCATCCTGGGTCTCTTCCAGTCCTGCTGGTACTCACCGGGGGAGCAGATGCCGTCAGCATCCAGGATGCTGTGCTTCCAGATTGGCTTTCGTGTGGTAGCATCCAGCATGGGCCCCATCACCTTGTCAAAGGTCTGGTTGGTGTAACGCCGCAGCGTGCACTTAGCGTTTTTATAGACGAGGCACCGGCCAAATCCTGGAGGGAAACATCAGTATTACTGAGTGTCTGTGACTTGAACAACTTGTTGTTACACAAATATATTGTAATAGAGGACTTTTAAAAGTGAAATACGTTTAGATAAAAAAAAAGCTAAAATCCTGTGAAACTGCCAACATGCACCGTCACCTCTGTCAAGCGAGGCTTTGTTGAGGATCAGAGCGTCCTCAATGTCGTAGCCGCTGTAGCTCATCACGGCCACAGTGGCGTTCTGACCAGCAGGCAGCTTCTCAAAGTCAATCAGTTCGATGGTTCTTGTTTTGACCATGGGTTTCTGAGGGTACGCCAGCAGGTACATCAGAGTGTCGATACGGTTCCTCTGGTTGTAGCCAATAGTACCTGAGGAGAGGGGACAAGGAGATGTTTATGGGTATATGGAGCTATCTTGTTAGTGTTTACTGCATGTGTATCATGATTTTTAAAGTCCCTGTGTCAACGTAGGGCTAGGCAATAATCCAATATGATAATTTATCGTCATTAAATGGAACCATGTTGTGATTAAATCATATATCGAGACACACAATTACATCGTCTAAATTGATAATAACGAGCACATACGAACAAAAAGTTCCCCGAAAATCGGATTATTTTGCACTGAAGTTTACAATTAAATGAGAAAATACTCTGTACCTTTCATTAGTCTATATGAAATCACCACATGGTCTTGTGTGAATTTAATACTGACAATTTATTGTGTTACCAGAAAACTTGCTATGTAGTGATATATATCGTTATCGAGATACGATACGACCTGTATTGTGGTAGAAGAAACTGGCCCAGCACTATGTCAATGCACACAATTAGTAACTGTCTATGAATCAATTATGAGTGGGTAATATGTGTTAAGTCCTCCTGTTGGGTGGGTCGGGGCTGGGCCTGGTTAGCACCGTCTCAGAGCAGCGGAGTGGAGGAGCGGGCTGTGTCATGGAATAAAGCCTGGCCTCCCTGGAGGCCTTGACATTTGTCAGATGCTATTACTTCACAATCAGGCTACAAGCACAGTCTGTGATAATAGGCCCGAGCCACACAACCAGATTTGCACATGTATAGGGCTGTCCACACAAAACAGACAAGGCAGAGGATATTGGGCCAAATATAGTTCCAGTCTGTGTTTTTGTAATAACGGGGGGGAAGGGAGGAGGTGGCGGACGGAGGTAAAGCGGCGGGGTGGGGGTGACCGCAGGTCTTTTACGAATGTTAGCAGGGCCGTTTGGGGAAGTTTTGGTTACCAAGGAGCTGTGGGTGCGCACTCTGTGGTCTTTCGCAGCTGAGCACACTGACCCCCTGAGCACAGCCAGAGCAGACACAATGAATTGCTAATGACACTCTGGGTGACTGGCAGGGAAAGGGCCTCCGCACACACACACAGTACAATGGAGGACCTACGCAAGCGCCCCATGTTTGATGTCCATGCGCACACACACACACACACACACACACACACACACACACAAGACAAACACTCAATCACACATACAAATGTATTCTGACAAAAAGTAGAGCAGGAGCGGAGTTTTGGGGGAGACGAACCAGCTTGTATCTATACTGTTTGTTATTCTAATGTCCTTTTGAACGATTTTAACTTGTGCAAATAAAACTTTAAACTCTGAACCAGCAGATTTAGGAGGCTGAAGAATCGTCTTGATGCGAGATTAAATTACCGTCAGTATCTGTGCTTGTGTGTATGCATGCACAGAAGTAAACACTGTCGCTGTGTGGAGGATGTACGAGAAAGGATTTGAGATCTTTACAGTTTAAAGACCTGCCTGCTGACTGAAGCTACCTGCTCAGCTGAGTCTTACCCATGGCCTGCTTGCCCATAGCACACTGGTATGTGTTCCTGGGTGACTGGTTGTGGTGCGGGTAGGGGATGAGGCCGGCGCACACCCCGAGCAACGTGAAGGGCTCGATCTCCAAGTGCGTCGTGAACCTGCAGAAAAAAAAGAAACAAAACAGAGGAGGCAGTCAGCCCAGTGCGTTGAATGACAGAAACAAATCAGGAGAGCCTTATCCCCATTTCTTTCCCCAGAATCAGGTGCTGCTCACTTGCTAATCATGTGTTCATAAAGGGCGATGTGACAGTCATTCTCCTCATTGACATCCAGGTACTCAACCAGGCCCTCGTGCAGAAAGTCTTCAAAGGCTCTGGGGGCAAGAAAAGTGCGTTTAAGTTATAAAAAAAAAAATAATCTGCTCTTTAAATATTTATGATTATCTGCAAACAAATAGGCTCTTAAAAGCTCCTGACGCCCAGCCTCACCTGTAGCCCTGTGACATGTCTTCAATGTGTTTGTTTTTCACCATGGGCTGTCCCCTCTTCACGATGATGTACGGCCTGATGGAGAACAACACAGAACGGAGCAAAAAGCTGTCAAACTACTAAGGAGAGAAGTTTTACATATTCTTTGTTATTAAACACCAACACATTGGGAGGACAAATTATGAAAGGCTAATACATTTTGCCACTTTAAATTAAGCAAAGAATTCAAACTTGTAAGTAAATGTGACTGTGTTGTACAAAGGCCTGGCTGATGGAGACTAATTGTGTATTACAGAATGCATCCCATAGCGTGTATTTTTTATGCTTTTTTAATGCCTTGTGTATCAGTCCAGGTTTAAACCACCTGCAGAGACGTCCTCCGTCAGAAGAGATGTAGACGCAGCGGTCGGTCAAGTTGGTGGAGATTGACACAAACTCGTTGATAAAACCCGCCCTGCGCATCAGTCTGAAGGTGTTGATCAGCTTGTGATGATCTCGAATCACACCGAGAATGTTACCTGTCGACATAATACAGACAGACAGACAGAGATAATGCACATACTTTAACTACACAAACACTCAAGTCCGGTTCCCCACCATCGCCTTTTAACATAATCCTGGTATCAGTCCTGGACATGAAGTTATTTTTTGTCCTGCAACCTGCAAGTGAGTAACTCCTGTTTCTGTTTCAAAGTAAAAGCTCTTGCGTTTTTCTGTCGACAGAATCCCTTCAGTTGTTAACATAAAGCTTTTATTCTGAATTACTTGCAGGACAGTTTGTGGAAATATAATGACTTGCACGGTTCCATAAATTAGTAGAGTGCCGCCTTTTAATTGTTAAAATCATTACTTACAAATGAGCACACTCTTCTTTAATCTTTTTTCTTTCTAAAATCAAGTAAAACTAACATTTATAAATGAACATTCTATTATTGTTGGCCATCACGAGAGGCTAACAATCTAAAGAAAGGAAGGGCTGGCGGCAGCAGCAGCGCTGCAGCAGAAGAAGCCGTCTGTGTGAAC
The DNA here is from genome assembly GCF_004355925.1 of Anarrhichthys ocellatus. Taxonomy (NCBI): domain Eukaryota; kingdom Metazoa; phylum Chordata; class Actinopteri; order Perciformes; family Anarhichadidae; genus Anarrhichthys; species Anarrhichthys ocellatus. The sequence goes on from NW_022280032.1 coordinate 13,638,149, forward strand.
ATCACGCGTGTGCGAGTTGCAGCACTTCAGCGAGGTAACTGTCACGCACCGCATTATTTTCTCAATTAATCATCCCGTCTATAACATGTCAGAAAATGGGGGAAAATGCCATCAAAATAACTCAGAAACCAATCTGACGTCTTCAAATTACGTTTTGTCCAAGCAACGGTGTGAAATGCAAATATATTGTTTGACATCAGATCAAAGTAAGAAAAGCTGGAACACAGAAATGTTTGTAATAAGACTCAAAAAACAATTCTAAATTACAGAAATAATTTTTCTTTCGATCGACTGCTTGATTTTAGCTCCAGTCTAAGAAATGAAAAACATAAGTCAAAACGTTGCAGCAGATAACCGCTGTTACTATCGGAGTAACGCGCAGTGAGCAAATTCTACTTATGGGTTAAATTCTGAGTCAAAAACTCCCGTTCGCAAACTTTAAATGGAAAGAAAAAGAGACACAGCATGTGTATACAGTAGTGTACTCTGAACCGCCACGGCTGGTGAAAGCAGAGCTCAGGCTGCCTGCAGGGGTTTGCTCATATCAAGCCTGACAGACAAATGAGTGGAGAACAGAGGAGACACTGTGCTCTGCCTCTGTGTGACGGCACATTTGCAGTGAACACACTCTGAAGGGCTTTGACACCTGCTGCTACCAACTAATTAAATGGTATGGCAGCTAATATAATTCAACAGTTATCAGTGGTGAGACAAACATATACAGTAATTAAGGGGCCAAGTTGTGACTCAAGAATAATACCTACCGCTGCCATATAATTAATGACTTATCAGCCTCCCTGCAAAATTAAAAATTGCTTTCTGTAAACTAAACAGAATATTTTCCCTTCATGTTCAGAAGCAATGCATTCAAAACAGGGAGGATTCAACTTTCTTTTCAAGTGATCTAAAGCAACAGCTTCCACTGTTCGTTCTCTTTGTGTTTATTATTTATGTATTAGGCTTTACCATTGAGGAAGACGAGGAAGACGCTCGGGTAGGAGAGCTCCTCTCCGCACAGCAGGTTGACGTCTTCTACTCCCAGATTGAAGGCCAGTTTGATGATCGGACCGTCCTCCATGTCGGTGGTGATGTGGGTCATCAGAGCCAAGTTCTTCACCAGACCACAGGCCTGCAAACCAAAAACAATGACGTGAACCACGAACAGTTACTATATTATATAGAAGGCTACGTTTCTTTGTATTTACACTAGGGACTGGCGATATTGCAAAAATGTTCTGTCACAATATGGGTCAGAAAGCCCATATGAAATAACCACATGATTTGTCTACTCTTACTTGACAAATGAAAAGTATTTTCTCATTAAATGCAAAATAATCAGATTTTCTGAGAAATTTTAGTATGTGCTCGTTATTTTCAATAAAGAGAACGAGATTGTGTATCACAATATCTCGATATATAATTTCTTCACAATTTTCATCATTAATTGACATTGAATTATCGCCCAGCCTTAATTGACATGTTACGCACAAAACAACAATACTGAACCACGCATCTTTGTGAAAACAACACCAGATCAATCTACAACAATATTTAGTGGACCTCTAATCCTGTTTTCAAAAGGCTGTCCTACAAAACAAGAGCTGTGATACTGTAACCTTGTGGCTCATCTCTGCTCTGCATGTTCCATGCAAACTCTGATTTCAACATGGAGAACTGTTAGAATGACCTCGTCACTGGACCTGCAGGAACAGGTGAGGTGTGGCCGCTGCAGCTCACTCACCTCTCCCTCGGGCGTGTCAGACGGACACAACATGCCCCACTGCGACGGCTGCAGGGAGCGCGGCCCGCTGACCTTCCTGGTCTTCTCAAACTGGGAGGAGATCCTCGTCATCATGCCGAGAGCCGAAATAAAAGAGAGACGAGACAAGACCTGGGTGACACCCTGGCGGTCCATCTTGAATCTCTTCAGAGACCAGTTGCCCTGTGGACAGAAAATTCACTATTATTAACTAACCTGCCTATTAATACATTTTTCATGAACACAGGTAGTGCTGGAGTGACACTGTAATTCAAAATGTTTGCTTTACTTCTACCTGCTACTAAAGTTACGACTTCATTCTTTATCTAAGAGGAGCTCATGAGAGAAATGTAAAGTTTATCATCGTTCAAATGGTGGAAAAATGTTTTGTTTATTTGGTGAATCTGAAGTATGCACTATATTTGTATTTTTGTAACAGCTATACTCAATGTATATACTTAGCAATTTCAAAATCTTAGTTCTGAAGAAGACCATGGGATGTGCCTGAAAGCTCTTAGAATATCTAAGTAAGTACACCTTTAATTTAGACATTTTATAGCACTTTACATTAAAGTAAAAGATAATTTAAAAGTTATGGTTTGTGAAAGTAACTAAGGACTGTTCACATAAAAACATATTTATCGTTAATTAATTACCAAAATAGCAGTCTGAGCATTGAGTATTCACAAAGACAGAGCAGACAGGGACTCTGTTGCTTAAAGACTCCTCAGTAGGCCGGATGTTTGTTGGCATAAGGTTTTAAATCTGGTTCATGTGGGGGTGAGGTGCGTCCTTTCTATTTACACTCACAGTGGATATGGCGTTGACCATGCCGTTGGTGATCTGATCCTGCCGCATGTGCTTCACCACATCAAACTGAGCGGCTCTCTGCTTGGGGATGATCTGGTCAGCGATTTTCTTCAGCTCAGAGTTGAACTTCTTAAACAGATCCTCAAACAGTAGAGACAGCAGCTGAGACAGAGAGAGACAATGATCATTGATATTATTCACTTGTCACATCTTCGGCCCGGATGTTGGGTAAGAACAGTCATTTCAGAGAGTTGTCATTGTATCTTCATAGTCACACTCTCAGATCTACTGGCACCTCGCATATATTCCTGCCTTTAATCAGTACCGAGGTGTGTTTACAGTCAGATTTAATAACCAGGTGTGCCGGCTCACCGATAAGCCTGACCTGGCCTCCGTCCCAGGTCCCTGTCCTCCTCCACCACGCCTACAGGAGGCAACCTCTCTCCCCCCCCCCCCCCCCCCCCCCCCCGACCCCCCCCCCCCCCCCCCCCCCCCCCCCCCCCCCACCCCCCACCCCGTGCATTAGCATACATCAAAAACAAACAGGCAGCGCTGCTTAAAATTAATAAAGAAATTAAGCTTCCATTGCGCAGCCAGGCCAATTAGTTGAATGTCAGGGAACCATAATTGGAGAGTGAGGAGAGATTGCTGGCGTTGTTAGTGTGTAAGCCCCCTATTGAAAGAGGGGTCTGTGCCCCCCCCCCTCTCCTCCATCTCCTGCTCCTTATACAGAGCAGGTTGGGGGGGAAATTAAAGGCCTTAAGACAGCAGTAATTACATTATCAGAGCCGGGCCTGCGGATTAGCTCAATCGCTCCAGTCAAGGCAGCAATTCTATTGTCACGGTGCTGAAAAATCCCCATGCTGCCACTGCCTCTGGATTTTGGTGCCACTGCATATCTCTCTCCTGACAAAGCCAGGCTGAAATACAGGGGGAGGGTTGAAAACAAAACAGGGAAAAACAAAGCTGAATAGAAATAATGAGAGTCATATGAAAAGAGAAGGCGGCAGGAACAAAGATGCAGGTGAGAGATCAGGGCTGGAGCTGCCGCTGTCATCTGGTCCAGTGCTGTGACCCATTCACACTAAAGCACGTGAGGGATATTTGTTCTTGTCCACACGTTATGATTCAGAATAAAGCCCGTTTTGTTTTCTTGCGAGTAAAGAAAAGGTAGAAAACACCTTTCAGTTATAAACACCCCGTTCAACAGGGTGCCTGTTAATGTCAGAACCGACTTCCTGTTGATCCATCGACAAATTAACAAATAAAATGAACTAAATGGACCTGCATGTCTTTGTCTGGCTGGCGGATTAATTATGGCATTACACCAGCAGTAAATGAGAGCACATGGAGCATCGAGGCTTACCTGTCCAGCCAACTCCAGACGTTTGTTGCCATAGTAATCTCTGTCGTCCACCTTGTTGCCCCCTTGAGCCAGGATCACCCTCCGAACCATCACAGCCAGGTAAATACACTTTGCCCGAAAGTTAAACTCTTTGACCTGCAGACAGAATACCCAATGATTACACTCTGTGGAATACACCGAGTGTACTGTGATTGTTGTCCGTCTGTTAACCAACATACGGGCACATGTGTGAGGATAAGAGACGCCAAAAGCTCTCTGGCCTCCTCCATCTTGGTCTTCTTGGGGCCTCCCCACATGCGCTGTCTCCGCACTTTATTCCCGAGGTACCGGAGAGCCTGAAACACAGAGCAGCAGATACAGCCGAGGTCAGGGAGAGCCGAGTGATGATGTTGGTACGGATGCGATACCCAAAAAAACATACCGTAGCGATATAAAGTTGTTTTTTTAACAAACTTTATCTAAAATGTTTAACATTTGCAAAAAAACAAACGCATAACGTCATTTACCCACACACCTGCCCCCCCAACCAATCCAACCTCTTCTCTATAAGACCTTGACAAAAAGATAACTAATAAGTAAATTTAAAAAAAACAATCAATAAATCAAAACGTAACCACGAGGGAAAGGAAGAGGATGTGGGATGATCAGCCATCCTTGACATAGATTAAAACTAGAAGGGGCTAAACGTTCTAGACACAACTTAATGCATCAGTGTTAAACAAAATGCTGAAATTACATTTATTTCAAGAAATATTGGATCAAAGAAAGAATTAGAGAGAATCCTATGATCCTGATCAGGCTTTACCCAGAACTGGTCAATAGTTCTGTATTTAAAAGGCATTTGGTGGAAGTGTGTTTGAGGCCGATTGTAAAATGATTAACGTGTGGAATTTTCAAGAAAAAGCGCACAGAAAACACATGTGGGAGGTCAAGCAACACGCGCACACAAAAAACACACGCACTTCTCTGGAGCCCTCTACTGAACTATAGAAAAGGTCAGAGGATAATGAGACTTAAGACCTTTTGCAAGACCACCCAACCTGCATTAGATCTCTCTCTCTCTCTCTCTCTCTCTCTCTCTCTCTCTCTCTCTCTCTCTCTCTCTCTCTCTCTCTCTCTCTCTCATACCCCATGTGAAAAAAAGTTATTGTCTAATTTAGAGAAATAAAAGATTATTTACATATGAATATATATATATACACATATTGTAATATCATATATTCATATTTATTAATTGATGAAATCTTCAGATATATCAAAGTATAGATCAGTAGAAAAAAAGATGACAGGCAAATATAGTTTAAGCAGATTACTTATAATCTGATAACAATGTTTCTTAAGCCTCATCTGCCTTTAATTATATAGATTTAGGCCTCATTGTGCACATTACAATGACCCAATGAATACCGTGAACAGACATCGTGGAGGCTGGCAGACAGAGGAACATGAGAGCTGCGGAGGCTGGTTGCTAGGAAGCAAATATGGCCTCATCAATGCATCAGCAGTTCCTCGAACATAATAATCTTTATGAAAAACAAATTGGCCGATTGCGTTCATCTGTAGATGTCAAAGAAAACATGCGGGCCTGCTGAATAAACCACCCGAAGCATTACTTGACTGGCTGGTAAGACAAAACCTCCGTCACCTGATCACAGAGAGACAAAGAAAATACCTTCTGTCACACACATCCTCCTCTTCAGACGGAGGTAACGAGCATATTAGGGCTGGCTGATAATTCAATAACGCTGCTTACTGACTTCCATCTTAATCATACTGTAGTGATGTCATCCGCTGAGTTTTTTTAAAATAATTATCCTCAATATTTTGACATTTTCAGAAATATGCTTATTCACTTTCTTGCTGAGAGTCAGATGATAAGATGACCACCGTTATGTCTGTACGCTAAACATGAAGGCGGTTAGCTTAGCTTAGCACAAAGACTGGGGGGGAACAGTTAGCCTGGCTCTGTCCAAAGGTAACATTCTGCCTACCAACACATCTAAAGCTCACTAATTAACACACTACGTCTGGTTTATAGATTAATACAAATACCAAAGAGTGAGAAAGTCAAGTAGTGGATTTATCGGGGGGTTAATGTGACTTCCGAGTCTTGTTGTCTCTGTGAGTTTGCCAGGCAACCTGCAGAGACTCCAATTAGTAAGCTTTATGCTGAGCTCACACTTTACTAGAGCAACAAAACAACAGGCTACAAGTCATTATTAATGGAAGCCATTGACATGAAGCGACAAACGGACGCCCGACACTTGTCGGTGTGTGACGGGCTACAGATCAAAGTTGAGCTGGTCTTAACTTTTTTTCAATGATGCGGTGAAACGTCAGCCGATCGCATGTTGTCTTTAAACTTGTCCTGTGCTATTTAACTACGTCAAAGACCACTTGAGCGACACTTTAACAGCGACTCACCGACAATGTCGCTCGCCACACTTCGTTTTGTTGCTTGTAGTGCGAACTCAGCATTAGAGGAGCCGCTAGGCTGGTTTTCTAATCGTTGGGGAGAGCCAGGCTAGCTCTGTTTCCAGTCATTATGTAAAGCTAAATGAATCTGCTGTACATGTATATTTACAGCACAGACATGAGTGCTATCAATCTTTTCATCTAACGAATAAGTGTATTTCCCAATGTGTCAAACATCTCCTACATTTCCCATAATGCAACAACTTGCATCCATCTACTTGACCATCCTGCCTGGTAAATGCACACACCCCTCAAACGCCACACCCACAGTTTGTAGCACAGAGGATCTGTTAACTTATCAAGTTCAGGCTGAGGAAAAACCTTGATAACATCAGTTATTTTTCAGATTTGTTTGTGATTTTTTTTTCTTTAGTGAACTGAATATAATCGAGGTAAACCTTAAACTTCTGCTTCTACTTTATTTAATCATGCACTTTCAATTTTTGTACTTGTTTTTTATGGGCTCTCATTTCTATGTACTTTTACTATTTATGCATTATTATCTATTAGAATTAGCAGTTGTAATTTCATCATTTGTTCATGTTTGCTTTTTAAACAAAGCTCAATCAAGTCTGTATGTTTTGTTAGCTTTGTAAATCTAAATAAAAAGAGAATTTAAGGCAAAGTAGGATTCCTTCTAACTAGTAAACTGACTATTAAGTGTAAAATCAGTGGAGTATTCCTATAATGTTATGACAATTATTTCAACCACGCATGGACCACTGAGGTACCTGAGTCTGTGTGAAGATCTGGGCCTTCTGACACTCCTCCAGGCTCGGGGCAAAGCTGGCCATGACGTGCTCCTCCGTACCGATCATCTGCACTATCTCCTGGTCACTCTCTACGCCCATACCCTGTGTGAACGACCAGCAGAGAGTGTGTGATGGGAAGTGAGATTAGAGGAACAAGAGTGGATAAATATTTAATTTATGCGACTACATAAAGACCTTAGAAATGAGGTGAAATGTACACAAAGTAGACATTCTGCAACTAGTAACTGGAAGAAGAGGTGAGTCAGGAGGCATAAGGAGGAGCTGTGCTTGTACACGGAGGGAAGAGTGAACTGGGAGTCATGAGGTTGTCTGACATTTGTTTATGGAAATGTGAAGCTATGGGAACTGATCCGTCTGTCCCACACTTTATCGAAGGTTGTTTCTGCAGCCAAACACGGGGGATGGATGGGGAACAAGTCACCCAGGATATACAAGTGCACTGCAAACAGAGCGAGCATGCAAACTGCGTCCTGCGGATAATGACTCAACACTCACAGGTCGACGTGTTTGGAGAGATTTGTCCTCAGTGGGGAAAGGAGTTAATGACGGCAGCTGTCTAACTGACATTTTCATTGAGGGCAAAATGCGACACATGAAAATGAATCTGATGAAGAGTTACTGAAACTGCTGACTTCTAACTGCACTAACCTGCAATAAAAATCACAAAATGCGATATGCATTATTAATGCGGTGTGAAATCATCTATTGCAGATAACTCAGGCTGCAGTAAAACAGAGCGAACCATAAAAAGTTATTCCATCTGATAAAGTTTCTTTGGAAACAAACTGAAGTTTTTAGCCTCAGTAAAAACAACTCACGGAGCTGTCTCGTAGCGCCCCCTACTGGAGGTCTAGTAGCACTCTGCTGTGTCATTCTAATCATCAACAACTCTTTCACCTTGAAAATGATGGCAATGGGGGCGTCCTCCGACAGCGTGTTGTGTCTCAGGTAGAATCGGCCTTGTTTGACGATCATATTAGTTCTGCTCTTCTTCTCATGAGTAGAGCTGAAATTGAAGACGAGATAAAATCAGAGCAGATGAAGAACCAGAAGGTTTGACAAAGAAAGCGAAATATTTCACAATAACATAAGAAATGGAAACAAAGGTAACATAAAATATGTAATTCCGTCTTTCTTGTAACTGCAACAAGTGGCAGTGTTTGGTATTAAAAAGGTGTTTCGTGGAGTATTTGAGATTTAAGATCACTAGGGTAACCGATGCTGCATGGCTGTAGGGAAACCTCAAAGAATTAGATCAAAACAGCCTGACCACTGACATAATCGATCACTAGACTTCAACGCAATGCAAAGTAACAAACCATTTTAACAGGTCAGAAGAATCACTTTGCTGTTCCAGGCTTTTCTTTTAGCTTCTAACTAAAAGCTCAGAATAACACGAGGAGACTTCTTGATGATAAATGCAAATAAAGACATAAAAACAACGTAAAATTGTTAAAAGTTCAACTTTTAGCATAACTATTTATTTTTTGAAGGTAAAGCAACACAACTCACACAGTCTACCTCTTGGAATGTAAAAGATCTACTCTGTTTGAGTTCTGTTAACGTTTACAGAGACTTTTTGAATGTAGATTATTAGGAATGAAAATGGAGCAACGGGTAAAAATGAATGACCACATTTCAAGAAATTATTTGACATTTGAGTCTGATAGTCTGTTGACGTTTTATTTGTCTGTAGAGGTTTTGTGTGTTTCACAAGCAGTTGCCTATAAATCCTGCAATCTGTGCAACTATTATCAATGGCAATGCAATTAGTTTGAACTCTGTCACTGCACTGAATGGATGATTAGGGGAGAAGTTGTTACAGTACCTGGTAACGGAGGCTCCAACTGCCCCCTTCCTGTCCTGCTCCACAATGATTCGGTTCTTAGACAGCTGTTCCTGGATCAGAATGACTTTCTCCTGACCTTTTACAATGAAATAACCCCCTGTGAAGAAATACCACATGGAGCGTATTAATAATAAATGTGAGGGTGCGTTATTGCTCTCATTCTGTGTCATCCTGGATGTACCTGGATCCAGAGGACATTCATTGAGTTTAGAAACCTCGATGTGCGTCTTTCCTGTGAGAACACAGTTCGAGCTTCGCAGCATGATTGGCATCCTGAGAAAAGCAGAGTTAAATACATTAATACCAAGAGCCTATGAATGACTTTATACTAGCATTTATATATTATTATATTATAGTGTATACGTTTGTAGATTATTTTGTATCCATTATGGACAAAAACTGTGAAATAACAGCTTAACATTATCAAACAGAGCAGGTGGAAGAGTTATAGGAATACTTCACCACCAAAACTACCATCAATTACCCGCCCTGTATTAAAAAGAAAATGTGTTGCATGCCCCAAACAAACGAGATAAGTCTTGATGAATCGAAGTAAATGGGGGCCGTGTTCAACAACAGCAAAACTATACTAAAACATTGGTTTTCAAACACTCAAACAACACATGCAGTATAATCAAAGTCTCATTTATCTAGTCGAATTCTCACTACTTCTCAAACACATGCATTTTAAAACATTTCCGCACAAACAGGGTCACGCTTGTGCAGGTGCTCTCCTCACACTAAAGAGGAATTCATCAAGACTTTTCTCAGTTTTTTGATTCTTTGTTCAATGTGAAGGCAGGCGAAAAAAAACTCAGGGAACACAGGGTGAGTAATTGATATATGAAATGGTCATTTTGGGAGTGGAAGTATACATTTAAGATCAATTAAAAAGGAGAGCAGTATTAACGGTGAGTAAAAGATGTTGTATCCAGTCATAAATTGAATCTGGGCAGGATGTGACACTACGATACCTTCCAATGGGCAGTGCATTGCGGATGATTCTCTGACTGCCACGAGTGTACTCTATGTCCACTGTGATGGGAGCTGAATAGGTCATGTCTCTGAGACGACACTGTAAAAACAACAGCAACAATGAGTGAAATGTTCTGACATTTGATGTCATCATAGGTGTGTTTGCATAATTACCAAATATCTTTATCAGGGCTAGAACTAACGTTGGTTTTTAAATGATCGATTCATCGCTTAATCTATGAAATATCAAAACATAATGAAAAATGTGCATCGTACTTTAGGTTTCTAGAACCCATATATTTGTCATTACATTACTTTTTGGTCTCATCAAATGTTCAAAAACAAACAATTTGTTAATAATAAAGCGAAACAGAGAACATTCTCACATTTCAGAAGCTGCAAGCTGCAAATATTTGACATTTTTGCAATTATAAAAATTGTTGACCATCAGTTATCTGTAAATTGGCAAATTGGCTCTAATTAGCAAAAAACTAAGATGTAAAACTGCAGCTACACCTGCCAACAAAGGTTCATAACATTACACAACAAACTAAACTCACTTCATGAGGAGATACTGGTCTGGTTACGTTGAAGCTTTCTTCAACATCAGGCATGCCAACGTAGATATTGAGGTATCTGCAAAGAAAACATTCATAAATATTAATAACATCATTCAATATTCTCAATACAAGCCGCTTCATGTATGTCTGCAGTGTTAGATTACTGTCGGTTAACCCAAACGTTGATGTTCACGGGACTCACTTGAGGTACCACATTGGATCAGCATCACTTGTGATCTTCTCGTTTGCGTTCATTATTTTCTTTATCTGGCAAACCAGACATAAACAACATGAACATATATACAAAAAGATACAGCTGTACACACATTCAAGTTGGAGTTGTGTTTTACCTCAACATTGATAAAATAGTTAAAGGAGTCGATGTGCTGCTTCACCAGCCCTTTCACCTGGAGAACGGATTGAACAAGTCAAGATGTAAAAATGTCAGTTTGTGATGTATGTAGTGCTGAAATAATTAGTCCGATTAGTTTATCAAGTACCTTCTTGTGACCAGAAAAGATGGAAATAAAACCATTTAATTGCAGATTATCAGCATCTACCCCTATAATATTTCCGAGTGTGTCGGGCTATTGTAGGCAAGGTTGCAAATCCATGATTATAGTGTAATTACTGCATTAACGTGAAGCATTTCATTCACTAGATTAAAGACAGACCCTCTGATCATCTACCCTCTGATCATTTCATCCAACATATACCATGATAGAGGATTTATAGACTACGTGTAGGATAACATTCAGCAGGGGATATTTGGGGTAAACAGCAGGTGGATGAAGGTTGGTCTGTTACCTTTAGAAAGGCCGGTAACAGTTTCCATTTTTCCTGTAAAAAAAAAAGACATAAAACAACACGTCAGGTTTTACTGGACTCTTGTCATTAACCAGCAGTGAGAGCACTTTTCTTGAAACACTTTATATTCTGCAACCGCAAGTTAAAGTTATCAAAATATCTTCAATTTGCAAACTGAGAGTTCCCCCGAAAACAATATGAATACGTGTGACTCTACAACTGACACCCCGTCTGTGGTTTCGGTTCATATAGCGTTAGCTCTCCACAAGCTGTTTGTTATGTTTTGTCTGTCGTGATAGCCACCATGCTAACGTTAGCTTCTCCACTCGTGGCGTGGAACTTTCGGTCTTTATTTCCTCCCGACTCACCGCTATAGTGTTGACAGGAGCCGCCAGCTCCTGAGGAGTCATGTCACTAAACTCTCCTCCGAGTACCTCCATGGTTATCTCCACTGTTCAACAGCAAACACACACGACTCTGCTCATACTGTCAATGTTGATATAATTGTGTCGTCGGAAGTCGCTGCAGCATGCGAACTCTTATGTGTTCCACTGTAAAACGTCCGTGTGGGCGGAACAGAAGAAAGTGTTCCGCCTTCCGTCTTTTCCTTAAAAAAGTCGTGCGATCTTTTGCAATAATTAGAGAGATTATAGTGTAGAGATCAATGTATGCATGTTTGTAGGTATAGTTATCTGGCAAGTGTTTGTGAACATCAGCATTAACTCATCGCACAAACAAATTTGAGTTGCCAAATGTGCCTAGTAGGTACATATAGACAGGTATTGTGGATTCAAAGTACTGGTGCTTTACTTGTGTGTATTTCGATTTGTGGTAATGTTTTCGTTTATTACTACAACTGAAAATGGCCAAATACTAGCCAATTGAGAGAATTAGTAAATACAAAAACATTTAAACAAAATTAAATGAAATATATTTCTCACTTCGTTTGATTTGTCCAGGTTGGTGAAACTTCTGCTGTCACTGCACTTCTTCAGAAACTCAATCAGAGCTGGACTTGAATTTGACTTACTTGATACTTAACTTAATATAAACTCAAAGCATAAAGGACATTTCATAAATACACCAAATAGTTGACTTTCAAAACCATCAATTAACTTTATTGAAATAGCTTTTTTATGACAAATGAATCAAGTTTACAGTTGTCTTGATAAAAATTACAGATGTTTACACATGTCATATACTAAGAAGGTCTGTGGCATCTAAACTAAACCGCAGTACATTTGTGCCTCAGCTTGTTGGGCATGAACATTATAATATGAGTATCACTTTGGGTCAGTAGATACTCCACATCAGTGCGAGTGCTGCGGCCTAACATGTCTGCCGTTGCTGCTGAGCAGTTTTGGGTACGCCGTCCCGAGGGAGCGTCCATGTCTGATGACCACCAGCTCCATCCGACACTGGTCGATGTTGACCAGCACTGTGGTGCTCCTCTCTGTGTTCATGAGGAAGACGATGGTGAAGAGCGCCATCTCAAACTCAGGGCTTGTCCCGATGAAGGCGCTGCCAACGGGCTTCACCAAACCGTGCCAGCTGAACTGGAGGTTCAGAACGTGGTCGTCTTGATCGGGCTGAGGGCAGAAACACATGAACGTTACTTTAGTAGAATAAAGGAATAAAGAAAACCATGCAAGCTGCTACAGAAAGAAAGGCTCACTAAGTCATAATCCTTGGCCTTGTATCCTTTGTAGTCCAAGTGCAAGTTTTTTTCTTGCAGGTAGAACTGGATCCAGTTGTGAAAACCGATGATTTCTGTCCCAGATTTCGTCTCTCCAACGAACACATGCTCGAATCCACAGGAGTCCAGGCTGGTGAATGTTTTAGTTTAGAGATACCAAACAAAATAAAATATTACTTAGAAACAATTACATAACTTTTTACACAATCAGAGAAAATCCCTCGATTGCTTTCGGTGCACACACAGATTCTCTAATGAATTCAACAATCGGACACGATCATCTGCAGCTGTTTGGGCATCTCACCCTGTGTTCCTACGCCTGTGGTAGAGGTGGAACCAGATCAAATACAGCTGACTCTTAAAGTGCCTCAGGTCAGCGCTGGACTGTGCTTTGCTCACCAGGTACCGATGAGCCCTCTGTGGACAAATCACAATGATGACGTACAGCTCTGTTGAGCTGACCCAATACAGAGAACAAGCAGGCATGAGGAAAAACATAATCCACATTCAGATGTATTCTTATATTTAATTGTTTTTAACCTTGAGATACACGTTTTAACTTATCTCTTCTCAAATCTTTTTAAAACAGTTAAAATTAAAAGAGGCCTTTTAGTGTTAACATGGTAACATGATATAGAATGTATTGAACTTCAGTATTTGTTGAAAGACTTATTCAATGTACAAGAAACAGACTTTCTGTCACTCACCGAGGAAATACTTCAGAGTATATTTAACAGTATTTAGACACAGTACTACTCTACTATATACAGTCCTTTGATAATTCCCAGAGCTATTATCACTTTACTTCAAAATTTGCATATTTACTGTATGTCCATTATCTTTTTTTATTTTCTTAAATGTTCTCTTAAAAATGTTTGTACATGTTATATATATATATATATATATATATATCTTTTTCTCTTTGCTTACGCCTGCGTTATACACAGTCTACAGAGATTGTTACTAAGCACTCCACTGCAAACTGTACTGTCCATGATTGTGTATGTAACAAACATTGTTGGTGTGGGAAGATCTTATAAGAAGCTTGATTAACAAGAGGGAACAAAATACGAAAAGATGTTATTGTCCTCTGCAAAAAACTTAAGTCCTGACATCAACTACAGCCATCAGGTCCATCTAACAAGGACTGCATGTTCTTCCCAACCGATCCTCTTTGGGGAGAGCAACTGAGGCCAACTAAGCATTCCACAGCTGCACACGGAGGTTTTTCTCTCTCCAACATCCTGAAGTAATGTGTTCAGTGCTGCAGTGTGGCTGGTAACGGAAAAAAACTCTTCCTGGAGTTCATCTGCACTCTCAAAACGTGGGGAAACAACAAACTGGAACAAAAACAACTTTGAATGTATTATACAAGTCATCTTCCTACTCTGGGAAGACATCCAAACAAAAAGGTGCAAGGAATGAGGTGTTGTGCAACATAAACTAACAGAGTTGTCAAAACACATGGCTGGGTAGATGCAACTGGTTGTAACATGTCAACTGTACCTTCATGACTTCTGTCTCCAAGACAGCATCCAGGAAGAGATTAATCTCCGTCAGCTCCTCTGTTGTGACTCGTTCAGCCACGCCTGTGGACCGCTCAAAGTTGTCCAGGAGATTTATGAACACTGCAGGGGAAGAAAAAAAAGTTGAAATTATCACAGTGAAGTCTGCAAATGAGCTGGATTTTTGTGTCTGTTACAGAGACACTTACGGGAGTAGGTGGTTGTGTTCGTTAGTTTGGTCTCGTTAACATTGGAGAACAGAGGCTGTGAAGCGTGATCCCGTACAACATGGCTGCCTTGGTTTACAAAACTGGCTCTACCCTGGAGAGTCCAAACACAGAATGTACCTTTGTGAAAACAGGAGACAGCCCGAGTGTTGTCAGAATAAGAATGTGCTTCGTACCTGAACAGAGATCGTGTAGTCCGTCGCAGGCGTCATGCGGTTCACATCCAACACCCACAGCTCATTGAAAATAGTGGACAGTTCCTGGTTTACAGCTGGTCTGTGACACAAAGTCAGGTGTGAGAGAAAAACTGAGGAATACTGTCAAACTGAATAAACGCAGTAAGTCGTGAGGAACGTTCCGATCGTCTACTGTACCTCGATGCATCCAGTCCACCGAGACACAGAAGGGCGAGGAGTCCACAGAACCTGTACACCACACGTTAAACACATTCTCTATAAATACATCAAAGAGTGGCGATAAAAGAACACTATTACAATAAAAACAATTGCCGAGAGCATTATGGAAAAAAAAAAATACCTGTTGATGTCTACGGTCATAAACTAACTTAAGAAACTTAACTACAGAGATGAAATTCATTTTATTAGCAATTGGTAAAAATAAATAAAAAGTACACACCTTGCAGCCATGATGCTCCTTCACTCCGATAGCTCAGACTGCAGAGTGCTCTCGTGTCTGTTTCCAGTCCAGTCTCAACCCGCTCTTCATATCCTGCAGGGCTTGTCCGTGTCCATTAATTGCGCATGGGCGACTGTGAACCAACTCGCGCTGATGTTTACGTTTTGACTGTATAGCCATCAGGGGGCGCTCTATCTCTTCTGCCAAATGCGTTTAATAATCAACTACAAATGTAGGCGACTGATGGTGACGCAGAGATCACAACTTTAACAAGATAGAAGGGAATGATCTTCTGTTTTCACACAAGCTTTCTTGCACCGCTGTAACATAGAAAGCATGGGTTCTCCATCTCGTTCCATGGCCAATGAATTAAATGCAGGGAGGTCCAACGTTTGCGACTTTAATTCGAGCTCTCGTTAAATGGATCAAACCAATGGAGAAACACTAACACAGCAGGCTGTCACTCTAATTAGGGTCACCCTCAAAGCACGTACTACACGCACTTCTATCCTATTCACATTACCCTATTTGTGGTGGATGACCCATATGGGCAGTGTCTTCTGCATGGTACTGGTTAAACTTTGCACGTGTGCACATCTATGAATTTATTTGCTAACTGTACAAACATGTCATGAGACCTTGAGCCAAAATCCAACTTTGAGATTTTTATTATTTTTGCAAATGTGCTCACATGCTGGATATTCCCCAAAAAGCTGTTTTTAATTAAATTGCCAAAGACTAAAACATGGCATTGGTTGATCTGGACTCAATGCATTTTGAGATTAGACATGCTTTCAGGAAGGACCTGATGATTCCACGCCTGCTGCGTTTTGTCCCCAGGTTCATCATTTAGATCTTCATTTAACCAAAAACAATCTGTTTGATAATCAGAAGATTTCCACTTTCACTCGACAACTTCTCTGAAACTAACACTAACCGGCGACTTTTTGCAGCTGGACTGCTACATTTTTGACGAAAATCCCAAATGATTTAAATAACTTTATTGATCTAAGAAACGAATAAACGTAAAAAAACAAAACATGTATGACCAAGGGTTGCATTATAACATTATTATTTCGAATAAATCAGACATTATGTTAGCTCACAAATCTGAATATGCAACAACGCTTTCCAAAATACGGGTTCCATTAAAAATCTATTTATAGTAGAAAATAAAAAAAAATTAAAAACAAGAACTTATATACTGTAAATGTGTTGAATTCCAATACCATGCAATGATTATTCATTAGGCATTGTGTTGTATGATATGCATTGGTGCAAATACATGTCGAATATTACTGTTGAGTGAAAACCTGTAAAATAAAATATATGACAATTCCTGTGTTATTAGCAGGGTTTAGTTCTGTAGAAAACATAGCAGCTGTTTCGGAGTTATTACTTTACACCAACTTCTAAAAATGGGAAAATCTTCTCAGCATATCACTTCTTTTTTCAGTCAGGAAGGAATTTAAAAGACATATATTAAAATCTATATTGGCATACTTTTTCTGCTGGTTGACACTTCCGTTCTATCATAAATAGAAATGTGCCAGTACACAACAGAGTACAAAATATCTCCAGAAACCAGCTGGTAGGCAAGCAGTGGTGTTGCCCTAAAGGTTCCCGAGCTGTCATCAGACGCCAGTAACGGAGACAAAGTTCATGAGTGATATAGTGGCTAACTCTGGACTGTAGGCTGTCACAACACCATCGTTTAAAACTAAACAACAAAGTAAAAAACACTAATACTTTTGGCTCATCTTTGAATGTAACACTAAGAAGAAATGTGGGAGCATTGTTGGGGTTTGTCGAGACAAGTCTCTGTGCGAGTGGAGAGGATTGGCACAGAGTTTCATTCACAGCAGGACCCGGTCTCATGGTGCCGACGCTCTCATGCGGTGGAGTCCTCGTCCGTTACACTGGGGTTTGGTGAATTTGACGCCTCGTTGAAGAACTCATCATCTTTCAACATGCTCTGATAAAAGGCACAATATAGAAAACAATATAATAAGCTTGTGAAACAATATTATCAATGAGTACAGCGTGCTTTGAGTCCTGGTCAATATGAAATTCTTACCGTCAGGTTTTGAATACCCTCAGAGAAAGCTCCGATCTGTCTCACAGTTCCCTCAGAGTCCTCCATCTGTGAAACAGGAAGCAGCTTTCAAACTCAAATAACTGAAACCCCCAATAGAGTATGGAAACCTAGGTTGTACAGACTACTACTGAGTAAAGATCTTCAGGGAAAACAAACCCCACCTTCTAAGCAACACTGGTGACAATTTACACACAATAAAAAAACAACATAAGACCAAACCTCATTAAAATTGGGAGTGTTTTTTTTCCTCTCCATATAATGCACACAATAAATACCTTTCGCATAGATTTAAGTTGTATGATTGTTGGGTATAAATAAAATCATCAGTTAACAGTCCCTTTGAAGAACTAGCTCACCTGTTCTAGCCGGTCCATGTCGTCCTCGTAGATTTGGAGCTCGAAGCCTTTCTGAAAGCTTCGTCCCTTTGGCATCTCCACATCCATCGGACACACGTACTCCTCCGTCTCTTCCTGCTTTTTCCTCCTCAGACTGCCAAAGTTACCAAATGACAGTTTTCTTGGCTGGTATGAACGAGGAGAGAGAAGACAAGGAAATAAAGTATATACGTTTTATAAAGCTACCCTTAGATATGCAGGAATGTTTTCAAATCTTAAACCTTTCAATAACTTGTTACCAGGTTCTTGTGAATACCCAATTGCAGTATAATGTAAACAAACTTTTAAAATTTAAAAGGGAAAATGTGCCACCTTTTATATGCATGTCCAATCAGTGTTGATTTTAAATATATAATACATATTAATTCTTGCTAGTGCGCGCTATATTGACGGAGAAATCGGAGTTCTCGTGCCGGCAGTGCCTACACGTACCAAGAGGGGTCCCGGCATCCAACTAGCTCTCACATGCATTTCTTCAGCCGCATAATCTGGCTCAAACTCAGCTGAATATCTGAGTCAGCCAAAACCCTGTAAAATGTATCCTCCATAACATCTTCTGCACTCATATTTTGGCATGCCATTGTTGCTGTTGGAGACCTACTGTAGCTAGTTTGCGATACAAGCCGAGCGAACGAGGAAGTTCTGTTGTCCCATCAAAACTGATCGGACATCCACTAATCCAACGTTGTTTAGATAGGTTAAGAGTTTAAAGAGTCAGAATAATTTACCGTTAATAAAATGTCAAAAATGTTAAATCATTATGTAAAATACAAAGTTTAGATTTTCTTGGTTATTCAGTATTACAAGGTAACCCTTGTAACCACTGTTAGAGAAGTTCGAGCGGTACTATTTTGAAGCGCAGTCGGTCTATCCTCGAGAAGTCTTGCGTTACCTTGACCTTCGTGGTGGCAGTTAGCAGAGTGTAGTCTGGGTTTTCTAGACACTCCTGTTTGAGCTGCTGGGCCTCTGAGCCAATGAGCAGGTTGTAATGTGTGGCGAGGTGACGGCGTAGCAACGTCTTGTTGGGGGGGATGTTCAGCAGCAAAGCCATGGTCTCCGCGTTGAACCGTGGCTCCAGAACCTGAAGAGAGAGGAAATGTATTAGGAGTGGATACTTCCAGAAGAGAACCTCTGTTCCTCAGGAAGACTGGAGCGCCAGACTCTCTCACCATCAGGCCTCCGTGCACGCCGCTGCCTCTCAGGTTGGGAGCGTATTCAGCAAGGTCTGCAGACCGCAGCCACTCCATAACCCTATGGTTGGTCCACTGGGAAATCTCTGCTGGAGAAATATTGTTCTGCGGATACAATTCACAGAAAAAAGAATGCAAACAAACACTAATTAGAAACGGATTATGATCTCACACACACACAGCTGTGCAATTTGAAACAGGTTGCTTATTACTCAGGTGATGTTAAAGTGAAGGCACCTCGTCAGACGGCCTACGACGCAAGCAGTTGGGCTCGTAGTTGTTGAGTCGGAGCACTTGGATAGCTCTCTTGATACTGAGGTGATGCAGGACACTCCCCACTTTCAGAGAAAGCAGGTCATCCTGAGGAACAACGTAAGACATCAATGACTTAATGTAATATTCGAACAATAAAAGCAAAGTTCAGTTGAAGCTGTGACAAAGTATATATTTTAAAAGCACGTTATAGATTTTTTCTGGAAAAATGAACCTTCCCTGAAACTAGAGGTATATACTGTGGTGTGACTTCAGCATTGTCCCAAATAGGGAGGGTGAGACCAGGCAATCCCCGGTGGAGCTCGTCTGACTCTGTATGCAATACTCCTAATGCGAGATGGCACTGGAGTCGTCAGACCTTCTCTGCGAGGTCTGTGCAGAGAGCCCATGTGTCTCGCCAACACTCACCACTGTCATGTAGTGCAGCATGCGACCATCCACCCTCCCCTCATCAAATTGGGTCTTATACTGAGGCAGACCAATGTCATCCAGCCATCCTGACAGTGAACAGAAAGAGCAAAATGTCATAAGGAAAAAGTCAAGTTAACAGTTAAATATAACAGAGTACAATTGGTCAAGAAGAAGAAAAACAAAGAAAATTGGCCCCAAAATGGCTTCAGAGTTCCTCTGACCAGCAGATCATTGATAACTCGCTGGTACTCACTCGTCACCCAGTTGTAGTCCAGCTTTCCCTTATTATCCTCCTCCTCTGAGCCCAGGGCCTGCAGAGCCAGCTGCAGCTTCTTTCTGTGCAGCAGGTGTTTGATGCCCAGCTCCTAAACATCCACAAGAAGACAAGTAAAGATTACACAGACATCATCTGAGGTACTCCGTTCTGTAGTAAGTTCAACAACAAGAATGATTGGCCAGTCTGCCAGCTTTGCTAAACTTATTAAATTATTCTGCTTCATCTCACCCTCTCCAGGTCATGCTGTGAGGCCTGCAGCAGCGTCTGTCCGGAGGAGATCCACACACGAGCCATGTTCACATAAAGGCCGAGACCCTGGCCCTGCAGCCAGTCGCACACCTGATCCTTTGACCAGCGTGCAAAAGGAGCATCAACATCGCTAATGAAAGAAGTAAATGAACAGAAAGTCAAAACTTTCACAAAGGTATGCAGGGACACCCTTGTAGTGGTATAAAAAAAGAAACAAACAAATACAAGTTTAAATTGTGAGTATAGAATATGCATTTTGTTATGCAAACAAAAACTGCTTTATCAAAAATCCTCTCATGGTTTCTGAACTTCATTGTACACCAGAGGTTCAAAGCAAGCAAACCACACACTGAGTCTCTTCATTCAGGCTGAATGCACAGACTTACTTGTTTTCTCTTTTGAGGTCACGAGACCAACCCAATCTAGGTCCTGCTGTGGCTCGCACTCCACCTCTCTTGAAGTCACCTTCTGGTAGGTTGTCATCCAGGTTAAACGTGGTAGACTGACTCCTTTTTAGCCTTAAAAATATGACATTCAATTCCACATGTTAAAACATCCCCACAATCAAATTATGGCCTTTGTGATTAAATTCTTTGCACATTTTTTCATATTTCTAACTGAATCTGAAAGTGTTGCATATAAACATTTATAGGCATTATTCTAAATGCATTTAAAGAAGTTTTTTCTAAAATCAAGAGCTTAAGATCCTATATGTAACTTTCTATGTGTTATTATCTACTCACTTCCCAAAGAGTTTCTTTATTCCTTTGGATTTCTTCCTGCTCTCTGGGGTCGTAGAGAGCGTGTTGGTGCTGTCGCTGTTAGCCGACCTCTGTGGCAGCCCGGCCAGATCCAGATGGTCCGTGCCCTGTCGCTCCGTTTCAGCTGTACAAACAAATGCCCACAGAAAATAATCAGCACCTTGAGAATCAGTGTGGGAGACGTGCACGGATCAGCGGAGACGGAGCTGCTGCACAGGGTCAGTGTAGAGACCCAGAAACCACAGACGGACACACGATGTCTCCTAGACCTAGACAGAATGAGAGGTTATGGCGGTGGGCATCAAAAGCAATACCTTCACTAGTGTGCATGCATCAGACACAGCCAATGTCTGACTAAGTCTGGAATAAAATAGTCGTATTTTATTAGATAAAAAAAGGAGGCTCGTTAGTTTTGTTTTAGATTTTTTTGTGGGAGGACTTCAAGATCCAAATAAATCATTTGATCTGATAATCTGGATCTTGAAACAGACGTGTGTTTGGGGAAGGGTTTGACGGAAAAAGAAGAGTGTAAACAAATACATGCAGGCACACAGGCAAATGAACAACTGTGTGCTGGACATTTGTGCAACAATGGGTAGTGACGAGGGCGTGGCTGTTGAAGCACCGAGACGGGACGATAAAAAGATGTCAGCTGGATGGATGAGTTTAGAAAGGGCAAAAGGTGTACAGCAATATAGGATGTAATCAGCTGTTTCCTTTGCGGTCTTCAACCCTTCCACGAGCTGTGGTCTATACTGTACCTAGCATAGGCGCACTTGCACTCCGGTTGCGGTCTTCATGTGTTACAAAGCACACACAACACACGACAGGGTCCGACAGAAAAAGAACAGGACAAAGGGCAGACATTATGATTGAAATGAGAACAGGACTGTAGAGGTGGAACGAACGCAGACATGCATGTGTACAATACACACACACAAAACACCCAGACAGAAGGAAGGGTATGCACCAGCACAGAAACAGACTTCCATAATTAAATGGGGACCACAGTTTGTGTGGGCTGCAAATTACGGTCTTGGTCCATATAGTATGCTCCATGGGTGTGGCTTGGGAAAATAAAAAAGTCGTTCATGGTGGAAGAAAATCTCACTCTCTAGTGAACAGTCGCTAAAATTTTGCACGGCTGCTATCTTAATGTCGAAATGGCATCAAATACAGAGCGAGTCACCTTTAGGACTCGTCTGGCTGCTCAATCATTACCGAGGTTAGGGGTACTGGCTGTCTTCTTGCCCCCACGGATCTTGAAGAAGCCCTTTCCGAAGGATGAACGAGCCTTTCTCGAGCCAAAGCTGTCTTCCTCTGTGGTGGCAGGCGAGGTGGCCGAGGGACTCATGGGCGGCTTTGCACTGATCTCTTCCCTGGCATTCTTGAGGACATAAAACATTACTCCTACATGACTGTCATGTTCATACATACTGGCCTACAAGTACTGGTCAAGTCTAACATGCTACACTTGTAGCCAAATATTAAAATATTGTAACTTTTACTGTAAAGAAAGAGAATTAAGAATGTGGACTGCACACAACATGTAGGATATTCTAAAAGGCTACAAACACTACGATGCATTTTACAAACTATAAACAGTATGAGGCAAAGAGAAGACGAGAGAGTGAATGAGTGAGATGTGTAACAAAGAGACGTTTTAGTGAAGGTGAAAGGCTACTTGTATTTGTTACAAAACAACTTCCTGGGAAGTAATGGTATGCATTAACATTTTTGCCAAAGTTTTTTTTCATTTTTTATAATCAAACATACCCCCCCACTTTTAAATGAGTACCTTTTACCTTTTGATTATTGCTCCTATCCAGCTGGTCCTGGCTGACAGTCTTTGTAGCATCTCGGCTGCTGAAATGCCAAACCATAACAATGCACACTTAACTCATGGCAGTGCAGTAGAGATAGTGAGTCATTAGCAGCAGCAGTCTGGGGCTATAGAATACGAACTGCTGTTACACAAATCTCCTCATCGTGTGGAACTTAAAGAATGCTACTGAGACACTTTCTCACACTCTGTATGACTGAAGCAATTATATTTAACCTTTCCACATCTGTTGGTGCCGACTCTGATGCTGCTTCTGGATCTGAAGGTGTGGGTGAAGGCTCTTCATTCAGTCCATTGAGGATCTCCAACTAGACACAGATCAGAGCAAGGACAGAAATATACACAAGAAAATACCCTTTTTAAAATCAAAGTCTTAAAAAAAATGAACTTGCATATTCTTCTGCAGCCATGCGACTACAGCAGTCTATTAATCTCCACACATGCTTAGAGAACTGACAGCCGATGTTATTCATTTAATTGGTTGTCGAACTCGTCAACACTCAATTAACAAGTGTGAAATCTATGTGAGCTATTGCTGTTTTATTGAGCATGAAGGTTATTGAGGGGAAAACATTTGATCAATAGAGTCAATAGTATTCATTAGCAATAAATTAGAAAGATAACACAACCTACAATAATCTGAGGTTTACATCTCAACATCAACAATGACATTTCTTGTGATTTTATGGTTTAAAGTATCTAATTTGCTATACTGTTTAAATACTCTAGCAACTGTTAAGATTGATTTTTAGATGCTAGTATTTGTGACACACACATTATGGCACACAAACCTCATCTGGGCTCCTCCTGTTCAGTTGGTTAACATCTGTAACTTCATACTTTACTGACTCCGCAAACACAGCGTCGGTTGAAAAGAATGCAATGGATTCATCACCATGACTCTCGATGTGCTCGGTATCTTTGCTTTTCTCTGGAGTAGACATTCGATGAAGATGCACAATACACAAACTTTGACATGTGCAATTTCAGAATCGGCCGTTTTATTTAGCATCGATCAAACCTCTGAACAGACAAAAAGTCTATCTGAGAAGACTAACCTCGTCTATTATCTCTAGACAAGCTGAAATGAAATGTGTTGCAGAAAGATGATCGAACGAGTGTATCAGAAAGCAGCACTTACAGTAAAGTTAAGTGTACATAAAATGCAGTTAATGGGCTAAACCAGGCAAAATCAACTACATAGCATCATAGCTTTTGAGGCAGATCTTAATCTCAGACATCACATAAATGTCATTCATCTCACCTTTCTTCCCTTGCACTGACATCACCATCTCTTGAACCTTCTTATACCGCAGCAGCGACTGCTTTAGTTCATCAATCTTACGATCCTGCAAAGTCAAAGACAATTAAAACCACAAATGTTCCAGGAGAGCTGAATCACTTTACAATGGGTCAACTGTACCTTCTCCTCATTGGCCGCCATCAACGACTCAACTGCCTTTTTCATTCTCTGCACTTCCACATC
Organism: Anarrhichthys ocellatus; assembly: GCF_004355925.1. NCBI lineage: Eukaryota > Metazoa > Chordata > Actinopteri > Perciformes > Anarhichadidae > Anarrhichthys > Anarrhichthys ocellatus. The sequence continues at coordinate 13,662,570 of NW_022280032.1, forward strand.
TAGTGAGGAGAGACAATTATTACAGACAGAGAACTGTAGCGTTGACAGGGTGACGTTGAAGGAGGGCACAAAGAGGATATGGACAACGAACCTGAACACACAGGGTGACATTAGAGGACTCAACACAATCAGCTGACCGTCATTCCAGTAACATCATAGCCGCATTCTTTGTTTTTCCAGAGTTTGTCAGATTAATTAATCGTATCCTTGTGTGAGCAGATTTTTCACTTTGGTAGAACATTTTCGCTTTTCAGAACGAACACACACACACACACACACACACACACACACACACACACACACACA
>NW_022280032.1:13662885-13669545 GCF_004355925.1 Anarrhichthys ocellatus
ACACACACACACACACACACACACACACACACACACACACACACACACACACACACACACACACACACACACACACGTCGATCCTCAACTTTAGCGTTTTTTATTTTTAAGTAATTCGACAACAAAGGTACTTCAATGTGATATCTAACAAGAAACTAACACACAGGTCAGCGCTTTCAAACTTGTTTGAAGATGCGTGGGACATGAAATATTAAATCGGATATTTTATATCCCACTCATCTTCAAAAAGTATTAAAAGTAGTGTTGATTAAGAACTCTTCGGTGTGATGTGATGTGTGTTGTTCACACTAGCACGAATAAAAACCCCGGATCTGAGTCACATATGCGCAAAAAATGAAATTGCCCTACACAAGTGAAAGACTACTGATGGGGTAAGGCCATATATAAAGACAGCACTTGTGATAATGAACTGTCACACATCAGCTTGACAACAACATGACAGGTTAGCAGGACACACACTGGTTGTTGGTGTGAGCGAGGGGAGGTTTACAGGAGAGATATCGACGGGTACAGGAGGTGATTATTGTTGGAGAACATGAGGCAGGAGGATGAGTGAGCAGCCTGAATGGTTATGACAAACAACACAATTCATTCCTCATTCCTGTTGAAAACACAAAGCAGACATTCCTTGTTGCTGTTCCAGGGTGGACATTACAAAACACACAGCTTATGGATGACTTTGGTCTTCAGTTCAACAGATTAACAGATTGGTGATGTGATGCTTTGTGGTCTGGTATTAGCACTCCAATGGGTTATAATGGACAAGCCGAGTTCAGATGGCTCATGCCCGTTCATGCAAACAGGGGTTGAGAGGGGTGCAGTAATAAAGTGCAATAATAAAAATAAGTAGAAAAACCCCCCTTACGTTTTTCTTTCAGCCTCTTTCTAAGAGTTTCATCTGGATGAGAGACTAAACAGGACAAAGAATTATGAAACAAAAACTTAGCCTACTGCTTTGCTAATTATCCCTCGATATTACCACTCAATCATATGACCAGGAGTTTAAACGTCATGCATGCTTCATCTTCAGTAGCTGGTTTTCCCACCTCTCTCTGTGGGATCTGAGCTGCTCGAGGAGACGGCTTTGAAGCCCGTCTCATCCTGCAGTCTCCTCATCTCTCCGTCTTTGCCCTCCAGGTGCCTCCTCAGTATGGCTAGCTCCTCCTGTCCAACAGAGGACAACAGTGAGGGTATTTCCTCCACACAGACACAACCTCCCCCATCCCCCAACTCCACGCTACAAACAAACCACAACACAGAGTTTCAAAGATGCTGACGTGGCGTACAGGCACGCAGGGCACACCTGCTCTGGAGGTCGACATGTGTGAGGTGGGTGGGTAAGCACTTATGACTGGGAGGGCTGAGGCATTAACAAATACAGGCCATTATAAAAAAAAGACATGTTTAAGTGACCACAATAGGAAGCAAGCTTAGAGACAGACAAAATAAACTGTAAGAGGTTTTAACGAAGAGGATCAGAAAAAATGAAATGAGTGCAATGAGGGATGAGGAAAGACGCAGAGAAGTAGAACGCTGCCAACTCTCGAAAGAAAACCCCCAAAATGAAAGCATGCCTGTGGTTTGAAAAATGTGAATGTTTGCTTTACGTGGTCCCCTGTAGATGCAGAGTTAAACAAGTGGCGTTTCTGACTAACCCTGACTTTATACATTCTACTGTGCTGCATGGTTTAGTAAATCAAATGATTTCACCGTTTACAAAAAGTGACATCATTGTGCTTAAAATAATACTGCAAACCAGATGTAATGATTTTTACCCTCAAAAATAAAAACAGAAGAGGAGCCAAAGGGAGAGGTCAGAAACCATAATCATACAGCAAGCAAAACAGTCATCCTGACAAAAGCCAACCTGCATAGCCTGGAGTTTGAGCTCCTTCCTCTGTTTCTCATACTGCATCTGGCCGACATTGATTTTCAGGCTAGAAAGCTTGGCCATTAGCGACTGGCAGTCGAGAGACAAGCCAAAGGAAGAGAGGGAATATAGAGATGCAAGATGTGAAAGAGAGAAGAGGTCAAGAAGATGGAATACCCAAGATTCAAACCAAGATATTTACAGAAGAAAGGACATTCAAAAACAGACACAGCTGACCAACGAGAGAAACCGTAAAGCTCTGAAACTGCAAAAGGTGCAATTTCTCAATTGTCTCACCCAAGATAAGACAGAAAATACAACACCTTTATATTCAAAGAAAGCAGCCACTAAAAAAATCTCTAAACCAGAAAAAATGTAAATAAGATGAATAAATCATACTGGGAGCCATTTACAGAAGCAGGAGGATATTTTAACTAGTTCACTAGAACATCAACCTTCTTTCAGGTTATCTTGTTCACTGTAGAATGATTTAGCTGGAGGAGACCACTCCTGAGGATACATGAGCAGCTGGGAAATAATGAGATGCAAGCCATGAAGAGTTCTTTTTTATAAAACTTTCCTGTGACAACTCACCTTTGTGGATCTAAGCTTCTTCTCATACTGTTGTTTTTCACTCTCCAGCTCAGTCAATCTGTACCGCAGTTCATTAATTTCAAGAATGAAATCCTGAAAATAGAAAGTGCATATCACAGAATTGTAGTAGAATAACAAGCAGACCTTTGAAATATGTTTATTTGTTTTAAGAAGCGACGATGAGCCAGAATTAGCTATACAGGCTAAATTTCATCTCCAGTCCATAGCAGGTTGATGCCATGAACAGATACACTAGTAATACTTTATTCTCTTCAATAGGCTGTTGATCTTCCAGAGTGAATTTCATTACGGCACGGCTCAAATTAATTTTAGTTAAAAGTTAAATTAAGTATAAAGTAACTCTAGATACGTTTGAAGGGACTGAATGCTTCAGAGAAAGCTGCTTGTAGATGAGAAGTGATTTATGTGCCGTGAGGCGGAACATCGACAGCAGCTTTTAGTTCCAGTGGGGGGGGGGGGGCAGCGCTGCTACAACAACAACATGACGTGTTTGAAAGCTTTCCAAGTATTCTGCATGGTTCCTCTGGGAGCAGAAAACAACCACCGATTGGCAGTAAATAAAATGAGATGTCCCACCCCCACAACATCAATGAGGGCTAGTTTGCTGTGTGTGGTCAAGTGTGTGTGTGTGTGTGTGTGTGTGTGTGTGTTGAGGTGAGAGAGAAAGGACAAAAGGCAGAAACAAAGAGAATTCCTGTCCTGAGAATCAGCTCACATACCTCACTATCCCTAAATCTATCATCAAAATCAAGTCTGTCCTTCTCCACGTTGTTCAGCTTCAGCTTGGACACTTCAGAAATCAGATCTAGCTTCTGGGTCTCCAGTGCACTCCTGCACAGAAGCTCCTACAATGATAAAAGAAGGGAACGTTACAAAAGAAAGGTTGGTTGCTGTGTGGTCAATATTGGCAGTATAGGCATTCTTGTTGTTGTAAATATTAAAAATAATAATAGCGATTATTCAGTGGTTCGTGCTCAAGGTAGACATGGAAATTAGACTGCATTATTCCAGTAGCTGCACAAGAGAAGCCCCTGCTACATCCAACACAAGCATACAAGTAAACACACACACACACACACACACACACACACACACCTGTTGTAGCATCTCCTCAGTGGCGTTGAGTTTGTCCCTGTGCTCATCCAAGCACAAGTCCAGGTCTCGAATCTTCTCCCCCTGAGCCTCCACCTGGTCTGTCAGCACGCTCACCTGCGAGGAACCAAGAAGTCTCTTTTAGAAGGAGATTTCATCTCTTGTGAAACTGGTACGATTATTTAAGAATGGCCGGATAGATACCTGAAGAACCAGTGACTCCTTGTCACATTCTATTCGAGACAGCCTTTCCTGGTAGTGGTCAGCCCCGCTCAGAGAGATGTGCCCGTTGGACTGCATGGACAGAAGACAAAATATGGATTAGACAAAAGGAGAGGAACTGATCTTTGACCTGTTAAAGTGCAGACATGTGTAAGCGGCACAGGTAAGTTATTTATTCCGCTGATCTTAAAAAACCTGCACCGAATAATGACCTCAGATGAAATGCTTCACATCAAAGTGTGACGGGCTGCACTGCACTAACCAAACCGTACATGGCTGAGAGGAAGGCTCACGTTCAGACTGCTGTACACAGAGTGACTTACAGCACTGTACAAAAACCCTGGCGTTTATCTGGCATGCAGCCCATCGCTCTCTCCCAAACACCACTCTGGTTCCCAAGAAGTCAGCCTGCTTCTTGCAGCGCGCGCACACACACACACACACACACACACACACACACACACACACACACACAAGCAATTCATCGTGTATTCCCAGTGAACTCGGCAGGAGGAGGACACCCGTGTATTCGCTTGGCAAACAAGTCTGTCTACTTTCAAGCAGGACTGTTTGCATTCATAGAGTTTTAATGCAGCACACAAAGTGAGCACAATCAGAAGTAAACCAGATGTGCTAAAGCTTGCTCACAGCACACTCTGTCCTCCCATCACAGACTAAACCTGCTCCATGGTGGCACAACGTAAACGGATTCAGACAGGGGAAGTGTCCCTTCCTTCAGTTCTACATCTTCTATGTTTAGATAAAGCAGTTATGTGAAACTGATCTGACCCGAGGCTACAGTATCCTGATGAGGAGAAGAAGTAAATGTGACTATACTTTTATGATCTTCAGTTCCAGTTATTAAACTAAAAGAAGTATTGTTGCTCTCAACTGATGACGATTACGGTATCTGCGTAATATCTCTTTTACAGATCTTAGAGTCCCTCGTAGCTTGTATGGGTCTACATCTTACCAAGTGACCGTGGAGCCACTCGACCAGACTGTCCGCCGTTGAGTCGGGGATCTGGCAGCGTAGACTCTCCCTTTCCTCCGTGTCCATCAACTCCAGGACGCTCCTGAGGTCTTCCAAAAGGTGAAGCGCCCGCAGGCTGCCCATGAAAGGAGAGGTGGGTGACTGACAGTCATACAGCCCATTGGAGTAGTCCAGGGCCTTGGAGCCTGAGGTAAGGAGAGAGACCGACATGAGGAGCTAGAACCCAAAGAAAGACAGATGGACAATCCCACAACCGGTGTTTCTTGCAACAACAACAGTTTGGGGAGAATGAAATCAAACGGTCCATTGAGACACAATCAGAGCTCAACATTCACTTTTAAAAGTGATTGCCAGGCTGGCAACCAGGCATGGCACGCTTTGTGTCGTCAAAACTGAAAGTATGGTTGCCATTTGTCACCTTATACTTTGAGCAATTAGGATACTATGCAGTTATGTCAGCTTAATTATCATAATGCAACAAAAAAAAAAAAAAAACTAAATTCTTTGTAGTTTGTGTTGTTCACTACTACACATTTCCTTCCTTTACTTTGGGGTACATTTGCTGTTTTGTGTCCCTATTTGTTAAAAAGTCAGGCTGGTTGCCATTTTCTCAAACTGGTTGTAAATGGCAACGGTCACTGTTGAGCACACGTTGGTGTTTCCACTGGTGAACATAGTTACAAGACACCCAGCCTGAATGAGCACAGAATGAATGCTGAAGCCTTTCACACATTACGTGATGTCTATTTAAACTGTCAGCTCTGCAACAAACCACTACACCAGATAAAGTGTTATCAATGTTTACTCAACCTGGAAGGGTGATAGAGAGACTTTGTTGCTTTATGCTTTTGACACAGCTGTAAAAAAAACAAAATGACTGCTCAAATTTGTAAGATATGATGTTGATGCGTAATGTAATAGGATGACTATACCTGCTATAATGCCATCCATCTGCTCTAGGGCAGCTGCCAACATGTCGCTGGCATCCGCCATCATCTTTAGTCACTGATGAACCTGGAAGGACAATGATACCATGTGAAAAAAACCAGGGCATTTTAATATCATCTTTTGTAGAGAAGCTTCATAAAAACCTCCACAATTGCATTATGTAACACATAAAACGACAACAAGGAATCTCACATTAAACTGAGAGGAATTTACAATGAAAACATCCACGATTATTGTGACAATTCACCCAGAGCAGCGATAAGTACAGTTTAGTCTATGGAATAAAACAATTATGGCAGCTGTACTGTGTGCTCGAGATCTGAATATCAACAGTGCAGAAAGAGGACGTATGCGGCAAACAGTGGTGTTCAGCTCTCCAGGCACAATGCGCAGTAATGTTGACATTAAGCGTGTGATTACAAAAGGTTCCCACCCAGGAATTAGGCTGTGACTGCAGTACATCCTCAACAAGCCTCTATGCTTAAAAAGGGACATTACCCGCTAAAATACCATGTTTGTGAGATGGATGTGACGGTTTTGAGCAAAATTACAGAAAAGCAAAATAAAAAAAAAAAAAAAAAAAAAATGATACATGTCAGCTGATTTGGTCTCTGTTCCCTGAGCAGGTGATGAATAATTTCAGAATATCAATCAGGCCATTTACCTAAAATATAAGCAGAATGACAGTCCTGCTAATAGGACACTGGACACTCTGTTTGGATCAGAGTTACATTTTAGTGTCCCAGTCTTGGACATCTGCCCCAGCGGCACAACAGACCCATTATCGTCTAATCAAAAGGCTCTGCTGTATGTTCAGGCATGCTTAAACATGCACGCAGAGGCACTCATCTGCACGCACGCGCACACACACACACACACACACACACACACACACACA
>NW_022280032.1:13669645-13685725 GCF_004355925.1 Anarrhichthys ocellatus
CACACACACACACACACACACACACACACACACACACACCTTTAATCAGCTGCCTCATATCCTGGGAGTGCCCGTCACTGGGACATACCACCATTTACAAACTTTATGGAAACCACCCACAGACCTAACACTGTTATTTCAGCATTTCTGTGGGCACATTTTCCATTATGTGTAAAATAAGCATGCACTAAAACACAAGAATCACCCCGCCCGTGCGCACACACATACACCAGGCTGAGAAGAGATGAGAGGAACCAGCATGCCACCAGTCAGCTCCACAGTAAACTGCTGAGTGGTTTCCAACAGTAAAACCCTGAATGAGGGTAAAAATGCTCCTCTTATAGGCTGCCTACAGTGACTGCTTGTGTCACTTACACAAATGAGAGAAGCAGAGTGCAGAGCAGAAAACCGTATCTCAGTTATCTCCAAAAGGCCATTACAATGTTCTGCGAGCATTTTTGAATGTTTGTTGTTGTTTTATTTAGGTTAGGGAACGATGTACTCAAATTACTTGATGAATTCAAAAGATAACATTTCAATGGCTGTGTTTTCAGAGGGAATCTAAAAATATCAAGCAATGGTGCAAGACCTATAGCATCAGCAGTCCCACATGGTATCTTACCAGAAATACACGCAACATTATGCAGAAATAAAGAAGGAAAACAGGAAAATAAGCGCACCATAAGTCTACCTTAATAAGTCAAAGCTGAATCCCATAAAGAGAAGAATTTGTCTCTTAACCCCTTATGTGACTATTTTATGCTCGCTTTGCGTCAGGTCACTCAACCACATGGACACTTTAGCAGGATGTGTTGATGTCCTGTGTAATAATATTCTTCTACGCGCAAGCAGTGTCGTAAAAAGTGCTTTTTCGTATTGTATGCAACTGTTTCTATCTGTGATAGCAGTTATGGCTGCTGTTGCTGCTGCATTGGGTTGGAAATCAGTATTAAGTGCCTCCATTTTAAAGATCACCGACCATTAAGCTGCAAGAGCAGAGCATGACCAAAACATATGGGTTAAATTGGTGGGGGTATTACGACATCCGTCGCAACTTGCGTCTGTTTCAGGGTGAATTTGAGTTAGTCTTGCTTTGGACCACTTGAGCTTGATATTGGTCTTTAATTGTATTTTAATTGTCATTCCCTCACACGGTTCCAGATGTCCTCATCCATGTCCTTTTCAAGCTCACCCTCCTGGTCAGCCCTAATCTTTGCAAGGTTCATGTTTTTGAGGGAAGCTTTACAGTCATGTGTTCTCGCACTTAGCCTTTTTTTAGGGATCTCTAACATATCATCTAAGCCTGAAACTGCAGCGTTGCGGTCACCGTTGGTAATGAGAAGAAGATTTAAAAACTCACTCGACTTCAACGACAAATGCACAGCAGAAAGTCAGTCTGTAGCGCCATAGACAGAGTTTGGATCACTATGACTCAAAGTGGAATGAAGGCCTGCATGGCATCTAAAAAAAACCTGAGTCAGCTCTTCTCTTACTGCAGAGAGGCAAATATGGGTACGGTTAACACGTGGCTTTTAGCAGACAAGACTTAAAATGCATCAGGTCAAGACCAAACATGCCGCTCAGAGACTCGCCATCCGTGTGTCAATCAATGCTAAACAAGCGTAAAGGCCGTCTGTGAGCACTTCCTGGATTCAGTGGACATAAGATCTGAGCAAAAAGAATGCCTCATTACAGAAGTGCACCGTGTCCTCGGGTCCTGGGATGCCTCCATGGTATGTTAGTCAAAACAAAAGAGGGTTGTCTAGCAAGCAGCAGGGGGACTTTGCCTATTTGGTCTACACTAAACAAAAGAAGTGGATCAGAGTGTGTTTTCAGGCTGAAACAAATGATTATTTTTCTTAATGAATCCATTAATTGTTTGTCTATAAAATGTCAGAAAACAGCGGAAAAAATTGCAGATCATGTTTTACGACAGCACAAAGGGGTATCTTCACATTGCTTGTTCTGAAAAAAAAAATAAATAAATAAATAAATTTCTATATATATATATATATATATATATATATATATATATATATATATAATGAGTTAACCATTTAAAATCCTCAGTGTTGGGCATTTTGCTTGGAAAGCGATTTATTGATCACTAAGACAGTTATAGCAGATGACGCATTTCCTGTCAATCCACTAATCATTTAGTTAAGAATGCATTATAGAGGAACTATCTGCACCCGTGTTTCATCAGTCCAAGCTTGCTATCCAAGGAGACATCTCCAACAAGCAAGCATCAGTCTCAAAAACAAAGTGTTACTGTCCGCTCCTCTACGAGCACCACTTACACCAACCATAAGACACACAGAGAGGGCTTTTGTTCATGGTAGCGAGGTACTTTGACTGAGAGGACAAAAACATGGGGGGGGGGGGGGGAGAATGCTATGCTCCGCTACAGTACACACTGCATTTGCAACAGCACCTGCCTGCATACTCCTTTCAGACAGACCTTAGCGCCTCAAAACAAAAACCAGAAAAAAGAAAAAAAAACCCCGCAAAAAGCAATCTTGCCCTTAATTCCCTTAAGCCATATAATTCATTGAGACATAGGGAGGGGGGACCACCACAATAATGGCTTTTCATATCCTTGAGCTCTGGTCCCTTCAGGCAGGGAGAACCATACCCCATCCTCACTGAACACTACAGAAAGAGAAGATCTTGTAATTCCTCAGTCATGAACGACCATGAACTATACGCTTACACGCACACAGAAAATAGAAAACAAAATATAAGCCTCCGGGCCACTAGTCTCTGACGGGAGAAAGTGTTTACAGCAGCCAAGCAACTGGCTCTCACAGCTAGTATTGTACTACTGGTGGTAAAAAAAGAAGAATTTACAACCCAGGCATAAATCATACAGCCGTTTGCTTTACTTGTTCTTTTTATACCCAGGTAACATAAAGAAAGGTGTGGGCATAAGGGGATGGATCCAAGTATCACCACATCAGGACACTTTCCACATCTTGAGTCATGCAGGCCTTGACTCAGTCTTTACCTTCCCTCAATGTTTCCATGAGAAAAGCTGGATGAATGCTCTATTCAGCTCTGAACTGTGGAACTCAGCCTTTCTTTAAACGTCATCCAAGTGTGTTTGGGCACTAACCATGTAGGGTGTTGTGCCACACCATTAAAAAAAACATGCTTAAAATAGTTATAGTGCGAGCGAACCTGCCTGCTGTGATTTCCTGTCGTGACAGAGCTTACGTTATTGTCTTCAAGTTTAAGGGTGCACGAGTGGTAGTAGAGCAGGCTGCGTGTCCGACCGATGCACCCGCCGCCGGCAGGGCGCTGCTCTCGTATAACCTGCAGCTATTTACAACCCGAGTGAGCAGGCAGAATACATCATCACTAATTTTATACCAGCAAACTACGTGGCTTATATGAAAACCTGGAGTGGGTGCCAATCTGAAGGAGCCTTTTCTCCCTCTTTAGACCCGCTGGAACTAAAAGTAAGAAACCAACCAGGTATCTGAGCGATGCAGGGTTTACACGCTCAACACAAGATGGAAATTCAGTTTTTTTTAAATAAACTATGTGATTAAAATCTTCAAGATTTTTTTCCTGCAAGTATGTATGCAAAAGAGCAAAGCTGCAATTAATGTATGCTGGACAGCAGCACACATTATTTTCATATTACTCATGGCTGCACTGCTTCTACCTCCATTTGGCGAAGAAGTTATTCGTCTTTAACATTATGCCAAAAAGAAATACAACACTGAACAGTGCACATGTGGTACAGAGGGTTAGGTTATGTAAATACAAACATTTAAAAGGTGCGCACACACACACACACACACACACACACGCTAAACAGGTGGAATGAAGAGCCTTAGGGGGTTCCCTACAATCTGAACAATAATTAACATTTTGAAGGAAAACCCCAGAGTGAAATTACACAGTTTGACACAACACAACTTCATAAACTAAGGCCTAACATTAGATCAACAGTATTAGACTGGTGGGTATATGAGAGTTCTGCGGCACAGTAATTATCTAGTATTTGGTTTTCACACAATTCATTTGTTTTGGAAAGCATTTCAGAAGGGAGGCCAAACAGTTTCAAGAAGTCAACTGGAGGGCAATGCAACAGCTGATCAGAAACACAGACAGTAAACGTCGCCAAATGTACAGTCTGAGTCAATCCACCTCGGATAACTCCATCATTTATGTCCCAAAGTAGGTTTATCTCAGTCAGCACCACCTCAAGGCCACAATAAATCAGATCAGATTAGTCTGTGAAGAGGTGGCCTCAGGCTGTGAGCGTTACTAATGAGCAATGCTCATAAACCAATAGACTGACTCTCTCACGTCAGAAACCTTTAACGTTGTGATGGGTTCATATTTTGGTGTAAATGAAACGTTACCTCCAGATGAAACTACTATCCCTGTAAAGTTAGGCTGAGACGTTACAGTGAACACCAGTAAACCTGGTTCACGTTGGCTAAATTAGGTGAAGATACAACAACATTCAGCGTTACGCGCCAACGGTTTTTATGCAACAAGTGATGCTAAAATGTAAAATTAACACAACAGTTAACCAGCGTTAACGGTGAGCCAGATAACTTGTCCCAGGACCCTGGTAGTACAGGAGTTTGTTCCGACTAGCTAAGTTAAACGTTAGCCACTAAACCGAAGTTAATGTAAATAATGAATCACAGCCAAAGACTCACCGAAAGTCTGCTCGAAGAGATGTGAGATTCCCGTGAGTTTGTTGATTGTTTACAGTACTTCCACGCTAACGTAACTTGTTTTCTGAACTTCTCCTTGGCGACCAGTACTTTCCACGTCCGTCCACATTGCTACGCCATGGTGTACCGAGGTGACGGGATTGTTGGAGATGGAAGTTGGAAAACTTGGGACGTCGTGGCAGGAACATCCCGCCCCGCTGCAGCGTGGATTGGCTCTGGAGCAGGAATGTAACGCATGATGGGAGTTATGGTGCCTTCTCAGTTGCATGGGGAAAATGGGAAATTAGAGACTCTAGCGGTACACAACCGCTCACTGTTGACATCAGCAATGCACAGGGCGCGAAGATGATCGAAAAAGCGATTCGTCTTTATTTGTCCGTTTATCACAGGGAGACAATTATAATATATACCAGGAACAATCACAATCAACAGTCACTTAACGGCTCTAAACCTGTTGAGCTCAATAATTAGGGAAACTTTCCATGTTTTTGCTGAAACCTGAAAGCGGCATATTCCTCAAAGTGTGGGAGGAGCCTGTTGTGTCTCCGCTTTAAAAGAAGCACCGGCGACATCAAGTGGTCTTTAGTGTCAGAGAGGGAATAATATCCTTTATCCTGTACTGTGCAAAAACAGTTCAATACAAGTAGAAGTTACCAATTAAAAGTTGTATTTGAATAAAAGTACAGAAGCATTAACAGCAACATGTATTTAATATGCAGAATGTTATGTTACATAGTATATTACTGGATTATTGTTTCTGATGCATTCATCTAAATTTTATCAAGATAGAGCTAGTTTTAAGAACGTACATTTTATGAACATCGTATCATATTCTTTTTATCTGGTGGTATGTTAGTAAATTGTTAGTCTGCAAAGTAATTAGTAACTATAGCTATCTGGTAAATGTGTTGGAGTAAAAAGCACAATATTTCCATCTGAAATGATAATTACTGCAGACATGCGTTGAGTGTGTGTTGAGTCTATGCAGGGCAGATGTTAAAGTGCAGTCAAGGCAAACTGAGAGGCGCAGTAAACATTACATGTTTACTTAGAATTGATTTTAGGGTCTTTGTGAAAGTAATCTGGCCACAAGTGCAGAATGGATATGTAATAATATGAAATGAGAAACACAAGTACAATTTCATTGTCACGTGATGTTCATGACTTACTCGATAAGAGATTATGGTGAGACACAGAAATTATGAAAACTACGATCAAATAATGCAGCAAATAAAACAACAACAAAATAACAAAACAAAACATTGATCCAAACTACAGTAAAAAAATAATATAAAATAAAACAAGGCAGAAATGAATGGTTTTTATATTGTGATAACTTAACAAGACAACATCTAAAATGTCTAGTGCTCCTCAACTCCATCTCTAAGTTATTGTGATGTAATCTGTCAGAGGGAACAGAAGATGTGATGCTGTAACGATTCCTCGAAATCCAAACATTGACTGGGTAATGCCTCTGCTTCCAGCGAATAGAATAACCCATTCCGGGTCACTCATGGGCCCCCAAAGTGGTGTCACTCCTCAGGGGCCTCTCCACCTTCACTGTGCTGGGGTCACATTCCAGCATCTCCCTGATCCAATCATCATCCAGCGCTCCCTCTATGAACTCCTCCAGACTGATGACGGCTACAGACATAACAAGGACAGACAGTGATTACAGACAAAGAGCAGAGGACAGACTATCAGTATCATTTGGTTCACTTCCCTACTTAATATTAATATAAGTGAGCAAGAACTTAATGTTTTTAATGTTGGTGCCTACCAAAGTATACATAATTATTATTATATACGTGTGTATGATGAATATTAGTTGTCTTTAACATTTTTCTAAATGTAAGCAGTATATGGAGGCATATTTACACCATTTACAACCTAAACTGTGTCCTCTACAGGAGAGAAAAAAGCACCATTCTGAGGCCCTCACTGCGCTTTAGCATACATACTAAATGTTTTGAACTCAATAACTTTTAGGTTCAGGATTCATCTCATATATATCTTCAGTAGATTCAGCATTATTTAACATTACACATGATGTGTTTTATCCTCAATTAGATGCATTATCTCAGCTTTAGGTATGTGCTTGCTTTATATTTTTAACTCTGTCATTGAATAACTATCTTGGAGTCTTAGACTAGTCCCAACTAGTAAAAGTTTATTTTTAGGCTTGCATCACAGAATTGATATAAAGTAAATTTGGAGTTTCAGAGTTTCTATTGATGGGGTATTTTTAAGGTATATTTAACATAGCCATTATCTTTATGAGTTTAGCTTATTGCGAGAAAAAAACATACAAATTGAATTTGGTTCCATGCTAAAATAACACATGATTTCAAGCAGAAAGGGAAAATTATTTCTTCACCATTATTGTCTTTATCTAACCGCACAAATATCCTGTTGGTACACTCCTCAGCTGTAAGAGGGTTGGGTTTGGTTAAAGCAGCTGTCACGCTCATCTTATACACAGCCTGTGAACAAAAGGAAACACACACCAGTGGGACAGAAAGATGCATCTGTGGTACCATCTCGTGATCAGTAAGAGTAGTAGTGTATGCACCTGCATGATGTCCAGCATTTCTTCCCTTGTAATGGCTCCGTCTCTGTCTTTGTCATAGAGCTTGAATGACCACCGCAGCTTCTCTACAGCCGAGCCCTCGATCAGCATGCTGATGGCCACGACATACTCCCTGAAATCAACCACCCCGTCCTGCAGAGAAGCGCCCCCATTAACATCTTTGTTTGCTATTCATTCTTCCTGATTGTTGTCACGTTATGTCGCATTACTACGATACAGCATTTATTATTGTCCTGTTCCAGCTGTAGTATTCCCTCCAGACTCACATGATATACAGTGTAAAGTCATGCAGTGTAGTTCGCTCACCCCGTTATTGTCCAATGTGCGGAATATCTGTTCTGCATACTCAGCTGACTCCCTGCCCACTGTTCCATTGCAGAAATGCCTTTGGAACTCGTGAAGAGTGATCAGCCCACTTGGACATTCATTAATAAACTTTCTAAAACAAAAAGACAAACAACACATTTGTTTCATAAAGAGAGAAGAACAATGTCAGTTGCTGTAATACACAAAAAAGCATGGGGCAGTTTGGATAAAAGGTCAGATCTGTAGAAACATGTCCTTTGATATTGAGAGAATTAAGGTCAACCTCTGTGGAGATTACACGTCTTTGAAAGCTTGCTTACACCCTGGGACTAGAGTGCGAAGATAATTTGGCCAAATGATTTTGAACCACTTCACTACAACATGGCAAAGTGAAGAAAATCAGCAGTGTGTAGTCACGGATATAAAGTAGGGCTAGAGACACTATTCCTCAACTGAGTAGAGAAACAAAAAAAGAAAGAACGAAAGAAACAAAAGGCAAAGGATGTGCTTTGTAGATTTGTCTGGAAAATACTGTATTCTACACAACAAAAGGAGACCTAGTAGTATGCTTATTGAATGTTGCTTCAAAAATCTGCAGTTAAAGCTGCATCTGTAGTTGTAGCTACGCATGTTACAACGTTTCACCGCTCAGAGGGGAGCCACGTCTCCCCTCTCTCCAAACTTTCATTTACTTCAACAGGCATCTTCTACCTGAATACACACTTCATTAACAGCGAGGCAATTCTAAAAGCCAAATGAACATCTTACCTGGACCACTCGTACAGCTCAGTGACATAAGACCCCCCTCTCCTACCAGGCCGAGTAGCAGCTTGGCCCATTCTGTAAAGGAGCAACAGCTTTGTATTCACCACTGACTTTATATACATAACAAATCCCAGCTTATGCCATGCTTTCTTAATTGCACCAACCAATGCCGTACCACATTTGCTAAATTACTCCAAGCTAATCTCCTCAGAGGGGGGAACAGAAAGCAAGGCTGTAAGTGGGTTCAGTATAAGGCAAATGTGATTACTCTTAAAGCAGACTGCTGCTTCTCAATTGGCCTCATGTTTTGGATTCAGTGAGGCTGCTCACAAAGTGTGCCGTCTTTCTGTTCAATTTCAAATATATGTATCTGAAAATATGCCCCAAGTTCCTGTTGATGGTTTGTTAAACTAATATTTATTAATAACATGACAAGAAAGTCCAGACATGTTGATAGCACAGCAGCAATAGACATATACAGTAAGTGCTTCCTCTGGGGCCCAAAAATCAAACCAGAATAAATTTAGAGTGACAGGAAGTGGTGCAATGGAGGCAGTAACAAGCTGCCAACAGCCCAAAATAGGATTAATGCCCTTCCTCCTGTGCAGCGATAGTTGCCTATGTCATCAGTCTTTCAACTTTACATTTCTATTGATGCAAATAATAAATTGTACAAAAATGGTCATGCAACTAGTAACAAAGCCGGGCATCAAATCAAAACATAATGTTCCCTTTCTTAAAAACTCTGTTTTTTTCAAACAGAGAGAGAAGGGAACAATATGTGACCTCTTAGCAAGGTTTATTATCTCTGTCATCACCAATTAAGCTGAAGTGGAAGCAATGTTTTAGATTTCAGGGGGAAATTACAACCAATACAGCAAAATGATTAAACCAGAGGAACAGGGACCAAAATAACAATACGAAATGAACTTGTTGCCTTTAAAAAGACCAGGCTGTGTCTATGGCACAACTCCGTAGCTCTGCTTGTTTGGTTAGGTAGTGAGAGAGTGCTGACGCCAACGTGTACAATACAATTCCTGTTTTAGCCGTCAACAGGCTTCCGCTTCATTCACGATGAGCACAGTATGCGTCAAGTCAATCCAATGATACATTTTAGCCCTCCTTTCAGTCTGCGGAGGTTGCCAGGTGCGAGGCGGTCTCCATAAGCAACACAGGTTCATCGAGTGTCCGAGCAGACATGTCCAAAGGCACTTCAGACACAGGCAGGAGGGTCCTTGTGAGCTCAGCTGGTCCATCCACTGGCTCATTACTCAAGCATTAGATAAAGAAAAGTTTTCTTTAATTCACAACAATGTCTTCAAGAGTTCTTGTTGGAAAAGTCTAAAGAGTCCTCATGAGGTGACTATAAATCGTGTCCCCGAGACACCAATATGAATGATGGCATGAAAGCTACACAGTTCCATGTATTGTATATTTGGGTAGCAATACAACAGATATTTTTGACTGACTGGTTTAGGTATGTGGTTGAAACACTTTTTACAAAATCTCAAAATGAAGCTTACATGTTTTTTTCAGTACACTCCCACTGAGACTCCAGGAATCTACAACACTCAAAATCAGTCAGGTAAAAGAAATGTGATAAATGTAACAAACAGTCAAACGGGTATCAAATAAGCCCATAATCAAATAGTTTTAAACAAACCAATACAACAATTTTCTTCAACTGAAATTATGTATATAATGTTAGTATTATTTGTCATCTGCAAGGCTGATGTGACAGTTTGACATACTTGGGTAATTCTTCATTTGTACCTTATATTCACCCACAAGGCCATCTGGCTACCACATGACTCTCAACAATGGGTCACTAACATTAATCATGACATGACTGTCAATGTTTTGTTAGTAAAAAAAAAAAAAAAAAAAAAAAAGGATGTACAATTGTAAAAATGAGCAAACAAAAGAATTCTGCATGAGGTAAATTGCAAAAGGGATCCACACAACTCAGTGAATCACCAAATTTGATATATTTCAAGTCAGCAGTATAATCTTCTGCCTTCTGGAGTTTTAGAGTCATGCATGATATGGGAGGGACAATTGCATGGAGTTAGAAAGCAACTAAAAAGGACCATGTCTTTTTATAAATGGTCAGTACATAATATAAAGGAAAATAAACAGCTAAAGTTATGGCTTACCTGCAAGATTATAAAGCTGACAATAAGTGTAAGAACACAGATGCACAGGTGAACAAGTACAGACTCTTTAACAATATATACTTTGAGGTAAGTATGGAAAACTTTAACTGGAGGACAACATACTGTTACAGTTACTCCGAACTGTGTCATTGTACGTTTAAACGGGGCGGCTCCGTTTCCATCACTCCCTGAGTTAACACTTCTACCATCGGACTCAGATCAACCTCAAACATGTTTCGATAAAATGTCTAAAATGTGAAAGGGGGTTTGATGCCAAACCTCCATTTTAGCACCTCTAAGGTTTCACTTTACATGAAGTATTACTGTAGTGCTCAGAAAGCCCTATTGATTCATGAATGGTCAACCATCAACACTGGCTGCTCTCTGACAAATGTATGTAGGTGGATCATCTCTGCCGATAAATATTTAATGTTCAGAGCTAGGACAAATCCAATCAAGGGCAGCCAACATTGAGGGATTAATATCTATAATATCTATACAAGGGTACATACTAAAATATTATTTTCACACAAACTATCCCTTTAGGACAGATATAGTTTGAAGACATGGTGTTTGCAACCAAATCCACACATATATAGTTTTTTTTCAAGTCAGTGTACAAGGTAAGAGGTTGCTGGATTGTTTTCATGGAGAATGTTCAGATACTGACAAGAGAAAATCTCTGAGTGGCACACCGTTAGGCGACTCAAAGTTAGAGGTTATGGAAGTGTGGTCTGCCGTGGTACACACTGGCTGCCAACGGCTTGGATCCTGAGGGGTAACAGAGATGGGCCAGGTCAAATCAAAATACAACCTTTTAAAAAAACATGAAATCAATTCAGTGCAATTGTTTGGTGTTTTTTTTTTTTTTTTTTTTTTTGCATCATCACTCCTAACCCCTTCAATTGTAGGTGGAGGAGAGAGTCCCGTCATGCCACTGTCATTTGTGTTCATGGGTTCTTCAACCTTATGAGGCCTCCTCAGTTAAACAGAGGATGCCAGTAGATGTGACGAGAGCAGTGAACAACAGCTTTTCAGGGCAGGCAAACCGCTGTAAGGCTTTAGAGGCACATCCTCCTTCCGACAACAAGGTGTCCCTTGTTGTTGTCGATCCCGCTCCCTGTTAGAGCAGCCACACGAAGACTACACAGCTTAGGTGGAAAAAGGTTATAAATGAAAAAAGCCCATTGACAAAAAGGAATGCTGTGTTACAGAAAAGCATAGAAGCATTTCCCATCACAAAAATGATGTCCGGGTGTTTTACGCGGTGCTACAGCATCACACTGTAAGAGCAGATTCTATAAAGACCAATGCATCTCTTCGAAGTCCACAGCCTCGCCCACGTTTGTGTCCTTCTCCAGGAGGCTCATGAACACTGCCATGGCTGCGTCATCATTGCTCAGGCTACTAAGCCCTGGTCCAACCACGCCGTCCAAATCCTGCTGGGAGTTCTCTTCTGAGGTAAGATAGGGTGAAAGAAAGGAAGAAAATGAATGGATTTATAAGAGGAGATAACTAAAATGTATAAATAAGGTCATGAACCGGAGCAGTGAGAGTACCCATGAGTGATTCTGCCCCTGAGAATGCAGCTCCCTGGGGCTCATCCTCTGAGCTGGACTTTCCTGGAATCTCTATATCTATTGCCTCTCCACTTGGCACCTTATGACCAAAAGAAGAGCAAATTTTAGCCCTAGCAGGAACATGGCAGAAGTGATGTCATGATGTCAAAAAAGAGGAAAAACTCAATTCTGTGCCGGCCCAATTATGCCTTCCAACCTTTGTAGGAAATTCACCATAATTCCCCAGTACATGCAGCGGTAATTGTATTAGTTTATGGTTTTTCTAAGGAAATCTTACTGTGAGATGTTTAAACACCAAGAGAGATGCACCAAATACAGATATGCTTGTACATGAAATTACATTGTTGCTGATTTGATTGTGAGTTTGAGGACACTTATCGCGTGGTAGACTGAACGGGCTGACGCTACCACTGGAAGGTGACGAGTTCATCCTAAAGAAACACGGACACAAATCCACTTAAAAACTGCAGTAGTAACATCGTCAACAACTTAGAAGCAGAGCAATTGTGGCAAAAAAAAAAAAAGACTTACTGAACTACTCTCTTTGCAATTGTCAGATTTACTTATCTCTATCGCTGTAAGAAAATGTAAAGAGGACTTGCTCTCTTGCGAGGCCACACCTGTTGTAATCCAGCAGCTCATTGGCAATCTGGGTCCCAATGCTCCCAGCATAAATCATAGCTCCAGGTGTGGTGGAGATGCCTGGTATAACTGGAAGGGACTTCTGGCCTACTTCTAGCAGAAAAGACAGTTAAGAGTAAAGTGAGCAGACTTGTGCTTTACAGTGTGCAATGGCTTCACAATCTGTATTTTCAACTATCACAGGGCATAAGATCTTTCTTAATTTTAACTGACCGTCAGAAGTCTTGTAATCGCTCGACTGTTCAGACTCGTTTCCTGAACGATCAGTTCGACTGTGATCGCACCTTGTCGTGGGACGAAAACACAAGTGAAGTGCCGATTAATGTACAATGTATCTATCTTGGGAACAAAGATATCTCGGTAATGCACAAAGGGACTGAAGCGTATACTCACGATTTAACCGTGTTAGTTGAAACTATGTATTCTACTTCTTTGGTCCAGGGATTTACAAAACTAAACCACTGACTTTGCAGAGTGACGAAAGAGCCATTTTTTGTTTTGAACTTATAGCAGTTTGTCTCTATTTTGTCTTTACTCCGCAGCACTGTTGTGAAAGAAAACAATGAGAGGGCGAGTTAGAGGACTAAACAGAAAGTGAAGCATCAGTATGATCCGTTTAAGGCAGAGAACACCAAAAGGACCAGCGGACAGAAATATGGGGAACCCGTCACAATTTAGCAGCATACTGACCTACTGGAGTAAATGCAGAATTCAATAGGTGATTTGCATCTTCATCAACACATCAGCTTAATTGTAAATGAACATTTGACCTAAATAGACCTAGATAATTGAAGAGTGTAGGTATCATCTTGGCAGACATTTAAAAATAATAATAAAGGATCCGAGACAATTACAAAGAAGATAAACGGTATGAGGTCAATGAAGTGTTATTTGCCTTTTCGATGCTTGTCAGCCAAATGCGGTAAGTCGTCTTGATGGAAGTACTCATAGCATGATGTCCCAAGCAATTCTTGGGGAAGATAACCAAGAATGGTTGTGGCTCTGCGGAAGAAAAAAAATAAAATGTAAGTGTTAAAAGAGCATACAAGCGTTTCATGCTAGTATGAATTGCTTTTAAACTGTATTATCTAAAATACTCAAATACACTCAAATTATTTTCGTATTGACATCAGTATCAAAGAAATTTAGAAATGTAAATGGAAGATATTTAAAATGCCTCAATGATTGTGCATGTTGTCAAAGCCATGCACCGAGACATTACAACCCTCTACAACCCCCTCATTGAAATGAAACTCTACCTTTGATCGACAAAGGTGAATTTGCCATCCATAGCATAGCGTGTGAAGAACTCCGTGGGTTTAACGCAGACTTCTCCATTAATCTGGGGAGATGAGTGGGAGTGCACGCGTCCCATCGCCACCAGGCAGCTGAAGTGGGAGCTATCCTGCTTGTCTGCCTCGCCCTCCCCCTCTGCTCCAACCTGACTGGTAGGCCAGCTGCGCATGTAGCCTGTGCAGTGGACCGTGCAGTACTTCTGCGACTCTGTAAGCACAAATCACAACACAGTATATATATATATATATATATATATATATATATATCCCAGTTATAAATATAACTGGGACATTTCGAGCAACAATAATGTCAAAAGAAAAAGTTGTTTTTTTCCTACAGATTTTTTTCAATGCCGTTGTTTTTTTGACTTATTCTATTAAATGGAATAATCATACTCTAGATTTTGGAACTACAGTTCCCATAATGCTGTGGAAGACGTTAACAGGAAATATAATGTTGCCCTGGATTGAGGAAGACACTGTATTTGTTCACATTTTGGCAAATTGGCCTCATTAAAAGTATCCTGAATGAGCTATTAGCAGCTCATCTTTGTAATCAGGGAACTACTTTGATACTGAAGATCACTTCAAAACATGATGATTCTCAGGTAAGTTCAGGAGCCATAGAGCATATTTTTCTGTTTTCTATGCGGATTTCCTGGACGTTTATTCACAATGGACATCACACAGTGTATGAAGATTCGATCCAAGTGACTAATGACTGAGGAGTTGTCAGATTTTTGACTCAAATTGTGCAATTCACTTTGGAAAGTGAAGTCAATTATCTTAGCCTCACATCTCTCCCTCTGCTCCCTCCTCTAAACCTCTGCCTCACAGTTCGAAGACCTCTGCTTTACACCAATACTTCTCGTGAATAGAAGTGTACCTGATAAATATCATATTAGCAGATACACACGAAACCAAATACATTGACTGCACAAAAGTGATCTGCTGAATAGACCACTGCATCATTTTCCCACCTTTCTTTTTGGAGGTGCTTGCTTGGAATTCCTTCTCCTCCACTTTGACAGAAATCTTGTTGTACTTCATGCGGCAGAAGAATGAGCGGCGTGCACCTGAATACAGCCGCACTGCACCGACTGGGAGGTCAGCCTGGACCTGCAGACCCGCTGGAGACACGACAGGAGAGTTACATTCTCTCTCTCTCTCTCTCTCTCTCTCTCTCTCTCTCTCTCTCTCTCACACAGAAGAAATAATTGCTTTACTTTTAGCATCGATCAGGCGTTCCCGAGGGTATAATTCAGAAGCTGACAGCTGCTCCTTCACTTTTTCCATGTCCTTTGGGTGTATGTAATCAAACAGGCTCTGTCCAATCAGCTCCACCTGTAGGAAGAACAAACAGCCATAAACATTGTGCCCATGCTCATGAAAAGAAATGTCAAAACCAGTCTGCATATAAGGTATTTCCCGCTGACAAATAAAAAATTTAACAAAATATTTGATTGAGGACTGTTGACCCCGGAGTACACCAGATACTGTGTGTAGCGGATTTAGATTTTAGTAAGATTGAGGGAGAAAATACAACAGCTCACTCAAAGCTTTCCTGAAGGACGGCATATGAATGTCCTTAAGTAATCAAAAATATGGTGTATACACTGTGCTCTCGTGCCCAACGTCTTTGTTTTTCATCATCAAAGGAGCCGGGTGTGTCTGCTGAGGGTTACTTTCACACAATGCTAAATGAGGTGCTACAGGCCCATGCACGTGTAGGTGGTATTAGTTTATGATTATAACCCTGGTGGGTTCTAGTCCTTTAACAGTGGTGCCACGACAACACAACCCATCTGGTGTGTCCGGGGTTTCACATAAACAAAGATGTTGCTGATACAGTAACAAATGTAAAAGCATTACCCGACTATAATTTAACATCTTCGTGACGGACTCTGAGACAAAAACTATTTTCCCACGATCACAGCCCACTACAAACAGGAACCCATCTGCAGCCTGCACAACAGAAAACATGAGAGAAAATAAGGGGATCCAATGTGATGACATGGTCAAGACAAACGTAAGAGGCCATCGAGT
>NW_022280032.1:13725725-13853749 GCF_004355925.1 Anarrhichthys ocellatus
ACAAACTCAGGATGATGAACGGCTTCTAGTGGATTTATTTTTTACTCACAGAGTGTGTTAGTGAGGTATCAAGACACTGTTTTCAGATAACGTTGGAAAGAAAAAAAAGACAGAGAAAAATGCCTTTTGGTGGGTTAGCAGGTTTGAAGGAACAGGTGCTTAAACCTGGGAAGGAGGAAGTGAAAAGCACAGTGGGGGACTCTCTAGGAAAACTGCAAAGGTGAGAGGGTTTGTATGGCGATAGGTGGGAAGGAGGCATAAAAACTGTGTGTGCAGGGTGTTTAATCCACATTCCACAGTTTTTTAGATGTTATTGGAGTGCATGGAATGAGCGTGTCACTCTTATTGTTTTATTGTTGAGATTTATTTTTTATATTGCTCTGTAACTAAGAGGGATACATCTGTAGTGGAGAGCCTGGAAGCAAACACATTAAGCCCAGCGTGTTCTCAGAGATCCTGACGATAAATAGATATTTGATTCTTCTGCTTGCCGCCAGGCAATGCCAGTGATGTAATCACAGATTTTATTTTAAGACCTTAATATATATTTCATATCCGATACATCCTTAACAGTGAGATGTGTGTGGGGTGTTGGAGCCCCCATTCTGTAAAGAAGATTATGGCCAAGTAGGCAATTTCCTGGAAAAATGTATGGTTAATGTGCATGTATTTTTGTCATGTATAATAGCAATGCCTTGACTGACATTACAATCAAGTGGAAAATGGGAATTTAAGATATTTGTATTCATACTCTATCTATCTATCTATATAGATATATATTCGTGGGGGTTCACATATAACATTTTGGTCATGATGTAGCTAACTATAATAAACCTACACTTTCTCAGGTTTGGGCTTAAGGACCTGTTGCTATAACATTTCCAGGTGGATTTTATAACAGTTTTGAAGAATGAACAAATCCAATGTTAATGTCAATCAACATGTGTTAGAAAAATTCACTGGAGACCGATGTAAAAATCATTAAACAGGACATTTATTCTTGCAAGAAGGAGACAGAGTTGATTCACATACAGAATATGCATCAAGGCTGCACAGAGGTCTGTCTCTGAGTCTCTGATATATACATATACTGAAGATAACAGGCAAGCGCGCTCGCACAGAGTAATTTGCATAACGTCTGGAACATCACTTTGGATCACAACAGATTTACTATCTTCCCTTGACGCCCGGTCATAAGTAAACAAACAGATGAGATAGCCATTAAGAAAGACAACTAAGACACTTAATGAAGAACACGGCTGAGAAAGCTTGTGTGGAGATTGGTTCATACACGAACACAGACTTTATGGAACCAGCTGCTTAGATTACAGTGGCTAAACAAAAACATTATTTAAGTTTTCCCAACAATATGTTAATTCGTTTTTGATTATGTCGTCCTGCTACACCAAACATATTCATTTGATGTGCACCTTTCTTTAAAAAAGACAGTTCAACAAAATCCTTGAGAATCACCATAGAGGGCTGCACAATTCAGGACTTGGAAAGTTACTTTGAGTTCGTGGAAATGTTTTGCCACATTTTATCTATGGAATTAGTGACCAGACATGAACTCTTAGCCATGCTTTGTTATTTATTGTTGTTTCTTTGTTGTCATCTTGCAACTTATACATTTGAGACTGGTTGCATTACATTAACAGTAAAAAGGACTTGAAATGTGGCTTTTGTATCTTAATGCAGTTCAGAATTCCAACCGTATCAACTATTCTTTCATGACATGACATGTCCACAATGAGTCTGCTATTAGACTATTAACTTTTACTTTACAACAAAAACATAAATATAAAATATGCTGTTTTCCATAGCAGTGTATTATTTTGTAATACATAATATAATAGGACAAACCAGGTGTTCCAACTGTAAAGAAATGAGGGAAAATTTGAGTGCTTGATATCATAAGCGGATCCCAGTTTCTGGTTAATTTGTGTCTTGCTGGAAGAGAACTGCAGTAGAGATCTGCTGCAGGCAGATGAAAGCAGTTCATGGGATCGGGGAGACAGCGAGACAGAGATGGATTCTGGGTAGTGAAACAGGTGTGGAGAGTGATGCACCTGAAAGCAACCTGATAACAGCACTGCTGTTACCTTTTTAGTCATGTGTCTTGCCTTCCCCTAGACTTGGGTTACTGTGCTATTTCTGTTGCCACAGTTTCTTTTACAAACTTACAGACAAAAGTGGGAGGGCTGTAAAATGATATACATTCTGTATATATTTATATGACTTGTAGACAATTTTTACTTAAAAAAAATCAGATTCTAGGTACCAAAACCAACACTTTGGTATATTGTGGATGGAAGAATAAAGAAGAAGGACGAATATGGATAAAAAGTATTTCAAGCTGAACAGATAACTAGCACTGCTGACGATCACATGCTCTTACTGTGATTTCTTTTGCTGCTATTTGCGTCATAGGAAAATAGACGGTAGTAATGTAGAAGAAGAGGACCACATTGAGCTGACAGAGGATGGGCGTCCGGTGGCATCAGCTCCACGTACTGCCCCCCTGCTGGACTGTAGCTGCGGTGGTCTGCCCAAGCGCTACATCATCGCCATCCTCAGCGGCCTGGGCTTCTGCATCTCCTTTGGCATCCGTTGCAACCTTGGTGTGGCCATTGTGGAGATGGTGAACAACAACACTGTCTATATCAATGGGACTCCTGTGCTTCAGGTAGCTGAATCAAATCAGACAGGACCCCTGGGATATTGACGTTGCAGGACTTTGTATAATATGTCTATTTTCTTGTTGCTCAGAAGATAGTCTGGCCTTACAGAAGAAAACTAGATTGCAGTATAACCATTTCAATCAACTCTTTAAGGGATGCATCTGTAATGCAGCCAGGTAGATTATACCAAGTTAATGCAGTTTAGTGGTAAATGTTGGTTTGTTTCTCTCTCTTTCTCTCTCTCCAGCAAGCTCAGTTTAACTGGGACCCAGAGACAGTGGGGCTGATCCACGGCTCCTTCTTCTGGGGCTACATTGTCACTCAAATCCCTGGTGGTTTCATCTCCAACAAGCTGTTTGCCAACAGGTGACATGCACTTCATGACTATTAATAGTTCCACTGTGACACTGTAATCTCTGTTTTGTGTCATTGAATATTGAATATATTTAGATTTTAGATTTTTGGTAAGAAAAGTAATTTGATGATGATGTTTTTTGAGAGCCACTTTTAACCTTTCTCTTTAATTTAATAAAAACCAAAGGATTAATCAATGAGAACAGAGTCATTCGTTGCAGCCCAAACAGTGCAGAGACAAGAGATGATGCGGCCCATGAGAGAGAAACTGTTCAATGTGGGATGCTCTTAGACAGATTATATTTTAATTTTTTGAAGTTTTTCCTTGAGTTGAGGGTGAGCTCATGGTCAATGCAGCCATGATCACGTATGTTAAGAAAGGATCACAAGAAAGAAAGAAAAAGGTAGGAAAAGAAAGGTTCGGGGGAGAGCGTGCGTGGTTAAAGGGTTAAAGCTGTACGCTGTGGTGAGCGTTGCTGATGGAGCAGATAGCAGTCCTGTAATAAAAGCTTCACAGGAAAAGAGGACACGCCACTGACAGAGTTAATAATGAAAGATCCTGCCTCTGATTTCTTTCTGAAACACCAGCCACTGGAATATTACAAGTGTCACTTACACACTGTTTTGGAAAAAGAGGAGGAAGGAGGGATCAGGTGAAGAAGAAAATATATGGGAGCTAAGGTGGTGATGAAGCAAAAACTTGCAGATTGAATGGGATGTCTTTATCTCAGTGCGTGAAAGGCAGACGCGTGAGATCTGTCTCTTAAGGCTGACTGAGATGCTTTGACCATCAGATATTTAGAGAAATACTGCCTGACAATATTAGACATCTACAGCAGCTCTTAGACACTGGGTAGCATGTGTTTGTTGTGTTTTTACCTGTTACAGACAGATATTAGTAGTTTTCACGGACTATAATTTTGCAGTTTGGTGCTAATTATAGGCAAAATAGGAAATTCCTTGACAGAACTGTTCCATTTAAAGTCAAGTAAATGATGATTTCACATGACAAGCTGTGCACTGACTAAAATACCATTGGTTACATTAGCAATTAATCAATTGAAAGTATAGAATTTAACAGTGTCTGTATTTCCCCATTATTTTATGTCTGTAAGTGCTTCAGGTACATGGAAGTTGCCGTCTCCTCACGTTAGCCACAGACACACACACACACACACACACACAATATGATGACATTGCAGTATTTCTACAGGGTTTTTGGGGCTGCCATTTTCCTGACGTCAGTGCTCAACATGTTCATCCCATCAGCAGCGAGGGTGCACTACGGTTATGTCATGTTTGTGCGCATCCTGCAGGGCTTAGTGGAGGTAAGAAAAAACACAGTGGGGGTTTAACCAGTGAAAATGATCCACATACACAAAGCAATACTTCGACATCTTGGGGAAATATGTTTATTTGATTTTTTGTTGAGAGTTAGATAAGCTGTATCAAAAATCAGATCTAACTCTCAGCAAGAAAGCAAGTAAGTGTATTTCCCAAAATGTTAGACAATTAACAGACAAATCCCAGGTTTCCTCTTAGATCAATATTTGACCTTTGACATCTTCCACACCATGTGCCTGCTAGGGTGTCACCTACCCAGCATGTCATGGGATGTGGTCCAAATGGGCGCCACCTCTTGAGCGGAGTCGACTGGCCACAACTTCATTCTGTGGTGAGCAATGCCTCTAATTCACTCTTGTCAAAAATACTCCCAAACTGACCACAACACAGAGCTTTTCATTGATCCAAACCAGTTTCCACAACCGTGTCAGTCATAGTGGGGCTGGTCAGTAAATGGATATGAGAGAGGTCATTTTGTTTTGCAGATTTAGTCCACTGCTGTCTCTCCCGAATTAAAATAACCACATTGCACTTTAAACTGGTGCCATGACAACCCACACATCAAAACCCTCTTGACATTGTCTGTAAATGAACATGGCTCACCTGCGTGCTCACAGGGAGCTTCTCCCTCCATTCACCTACATGAAGCGTCACATTGCTCTCTGTCCAAAAGCACTCTCATGCTCCCTGCTCTATTCAAAACAACAGTGTTCATGAATCCGTCTGATAATAGAAAAACACATTAAAACACGCCCTCTGTCTCGGCAGTGCCAACGACTCGCCATTTATTCAATGCAACTAATGTGTTTCTTTGATGTGTTTGTTTTTATTTAGACACATTTTCACTATATGGTGTAGTTTCTTGTGTAAAACTGAAGGCAGTTAACTATTTCGGTTGTGTAATATTTAAAAAAAGATAAGTTGGGCTATATATGATATATTTTTAGTTATTTATCACTGAGTCCCGATGTTGCTGCTGGTGTCATCATACCTTGACACTGAAATTTGACACCAATTGTTCCCAGGATCCTACGCAGGAGCAGTGATCGCCATGCCTTTAGCTGGAGTGCTCGTTCAATACGTTGGATGGCCTTCGATCTTCTATATCTATGGTAAGACTCAAAACAAACACTTCAGTCACTCTATCTCATATACAAAACAATAAGCAATAAGCAAAATATGTTCATGTAAAGATAAGGATAAGACGAAGATATTGCAGAAAGTGTGATGGGAAGATCAATACCATTTTCATGTCTGTACAATAAATATGCAGCTGCAGCCAGCAGCCGATTAGCTAAGCTGAGCATAAAGACTGGAAACATGTCATTTATTTGATAAGGACAAATATAATATATAATCTCCCTTGAACCATGCAAGCGCACAAAAATAACATAAGAGTACATGAGGTTTATGTATATATATATAGATATATATACACACATATAGGATGTTCATAGGTGTTGAGCCACTTTATACACTAGGTGTCAGTTTAGTGACATGTAAAGTGTCTTTGTAATCCCTGAATGGCCTACTGCTCTGGCGGTTGTACTTTGTATGCTTTGCACAATAAGCGCTATCTGAATTGCTTTAGTGTTTGATTAAAATGATTAACATTGACATAAAATTCATGCTTTGCCAAATGTGTTTTAATAAAAATCTACTCTGGTTGTGTTGTGATATAATCTCATGATTTATTGAAGTGAATTAGCATTTTCCTGTCTGGGCTCTCTGACTCATACCTTGTTCATTTAATTTCATTTAATGAAAATTCTTGTGTTCCAGAATAGCTCGGGCTTGTTGTAATTAGTCTATCCCGCCCCTTACAAAGCCTTCAATACAAATATAAACACCTTTAAGTATGTATGTATAAAGTAATGCAATCATTTTTGTTATTTCATGAAAAGGTGTTTTTGGGATCATGTGGTATGTCATGTGGCTACTGCTGGCATATGGAAGTCCTGCTGAACATCCCACAATCACAGACGAGGAGAGGATGTACATCGAGACCACCATCGGTGAAACAATGCGCCAACTGAGTGTCACTGAGGTGTGTTTGCCCAATATGCTGCCAGATTCAGGTTATCATAGTGCATTCAGTTTAACATCATTTCACTGAAATTCTGACACACACACACACACGCACACACACACACACACACACACACACAGTTGTGTTTCCATCACTTTAAAGGACATTGACTTACATTAATTTCCTGGAGAATTACCCGAACCATAATTACCTAATCATAACTTTAAGCAAAACCTAACCTACCTTAACCTTTAACCAAGTCTCCACCCTAAAATGTAATGATTTATGTTATCCCCAAAAAGAAGTAGAATCCCCACAATGCGACTGTGTAAAACAGATTTACGTCCCCACAACATGAGTAACTCATGCCCACACACACACACACACGTACACACACACACACCCACACACAATAAACAACATACACTGGCTTCTGTTTCCCAATCACAGAAATTCAAGACACCGTGGCGTCGTTTCTTTACCTCCATGCCCGTCTATGCCATCATCGTGGCCAACTTCTGCCGCAGCTGGACCTTCTACCTGCTCCTCATCAGCCAGCCGGCGTATTTTGAGGAAGTCTTTGGCTTCCCCATCAGCAAGGTTAGCCTCACAGTTTCACTATAGCTATTCAACGAGCAATGGCAAATATACATCATAGGACTGATTTACATGATGGCTTCCTGAATGCATCATGTTCCAACAGGTGGGGATCCTGTCCGCTGTCCCCCACATGGTGATGACAATAGTAGTTCCTATTGGAGGACAGCTGGCTGACTACTTACGCAGTAACAAAATCATGTCTACCACAAATGTGAGAAAAATCATGAACTGTGGAGGTACGTCGTGGTAAACTAGAAGCAATATGTTCTGTCATTTGTCATAGTTATATTGGAAACTAAGAGACACTCTGGTTTTACCGTTATTGTGCACAATAATGGTTCTAAACCATTCTTGCTTTAGCCAGCAGTAGCAGTAGTTTATCAGTAGTGATAAAATGTTAATCGTCGTTAAAATAGTTCCATATTACAATCAGCCATTGCTCTTGAGCTTCTAATATGTATTTAAAATATGGGAGTATACAAAAAGTCCTGTTAGAATGATGCAGGTATTGTGCAGGACAATGAATCGAGTCATTACAGATCCCAGGCATACATTTGAAAATGTTTCTTACATGAGCCAATGACTCACATTCTCTGGTCCTGTATTTTGACAGGATTTGGTATGGAGGCCACTCTGCTGTTGGTTGTTGGGTTTTCTCACACTCGAGGGGTTGCCATCACCTTCCTAGTTCTGGCTGTAGGGTTCAGTGGATTTGCCATCTCAGGTATTACATCTGCACCAAAGAAACATGTTTCACCTGATACAAGCCTTTTGGTTTGGCTATATACTAAACCTAAAACATGGGAGTTTTGGTAGAAATGCTCAGGATGTTGCCTTTTCCTTTTGTGCCTTTTACTTTGTGTTCTCTTTCTTTCGATTATTTTCAAGGCAACCAACAACTCTAAACGCTCAAGTGCATCTAAGCCATGTTCGCTTTGGGAGAATGTATTTTGTAATTGTGTCGCTCTCCACTTAACCAAATGTATTGTGTGGTCCGTGTCTTCAGGTTTTAATGTAAATCATTTGGACATTGCGCCTCGCTATGCCAGCATCCTGATGGGCATTTCTAACGGGGTGGGAACGCTATCAGGAATGGTGTGTCCTCTGATTGTTGGAGCCCTGACTAAAAACAAGGTATAACAAGTAACAGTAACAAGTAACAAGTAACAGTAACCGTTTATTATGTACCCGGGGCAAAGTAAAGAGGCTACTGGGGCATCAAGGATAGACAACTCTGGGGTTGGAATCCCCAGTAAAACTAGATTAACAGGTTGATGGGTTCCCCACAGATAGAGTAACAACAATACAGAGACGAGGATGTTGACTCTCAATGGACAATTTATTTAACACCAGTTACTTAACAAAAATCAGGTTTATTCAATACACAGTCGCACAACCCAACAGTCTAAAAACAATGTTAATGCCACATTGCCACAGATGCTAGTGAAAGTGATACGATCGGCCTGTCGTAAAAAATGACAGCACAGATAGCAGCGCAGCATACAAACAGCGGTGGCTATGACAACCCTAAAAAGGACAAAGATAAACATTTTTTTTTTTTAAATCAGTTAGTACATGTAGTAGAAAGCTTACTAAATGTCTTAAGCCTACAGTTTATATTGTTTACTTCAAACAATGCAATATTTGGAAACCCAGATCTGGCTCCACAGTCGGTGCTTTTTCACAAGCTGCACAATAGAAGTCTTTTTTAAAAAGTGTTCGTCATGGTTAGAACCCTCAGCTTTAAAACGTACCTTCCAGAAGGCTAGTCTGTTCCACATCTCAGATATTTTCCAGTTATCTTGTCTTTACCTTCAGTCCTTCACACTCTTATTCTGATGAAATTATTTTATTCTTAATTAGGAGTCTATAAAACATAACAGGAAACTCAGTGTCCTTTACTGTGGCTTTCCCTCATGGCATGTATAAAACATATCAGGTTTTCTTCTTAGTCAAACACAGAATCGCTGTATGTAATCTTGCACCTATCAATGGCTGGTGTTAATAATTTATAGCACCATAAAATGTATTATACACGTTGTATTTGATAGTTTTTCCGGTGCAGTGCCATGAGTAAAGCAGTGGATTTACAGCATTACTTCAGACAGGAAATTGATTCACTCTATTCCTCTCCCCACAGACTCGTCTGGAGTGGCAAAATGTCTTTGTTATTGCGTCCATGGTCCATTACTCAGGGGTCATTTTCTACGCTATCTTTGCTTCTGGAGAACAGCAGGACTGGGCCGAACCTGAAAGCACCAGTGAGGATAAATGTGGCATTATTGATGAGGACGAGCTGGCTGAAGAATCAGAGCTCAACATGGAGAACACCGTGGCTCCCAAAAAGAGTTACGGAACCACAGACAATTTATCTGGTGGAAAACAGGGCTGGAAAAAGAAGAGAGGGGTGACCATGCAAGAGGAGGAGGAACATTTTGGGAATGGCGACCACCAGGACCAGTACCAGTGAGATGCCCTGTGGGGCAAAGGACTTCCATAACACTCAAGTCTGGTTGAGGCTGAGAAATTTGATTACAAACCTGTGGAAATGGAAAAAACATTGGAAAAGTGACGAGGAGCAGCAGCATCACATGTACCTCAAGACGTTTTTCCTTTTTGGTCAATACTCCAGTTTAACTGTGATGTCCTGTCATGTCAAAAATCATGTGGAAACACAAAAATGCTAAAATCAACCATAGTTTTTATTAGAAATCCATTGGGGCAAAATTTAAAAACAAAAATATCAACAAAACAGATTTGAATAATAAATGTAGTTTAGACTTGAACATTTGTGAACAAACTAGTGTTGTGTTAAAAGAACATCAGAAACACACATCAACTTTCAAACCCGACTTTTCCTGCAAACTGCGTTGATCATATTTCGTCTGTCGGCAAACATTGACTGAACTTTATGTAGCTTACTTAGAACCACATGAACAGTTTCTGAAATGTTTTGTGTCAGCTATGCAACGTGAAAAGAGACAGCAGTGTTAATGTTATGAGCCTTATTTCGTTTTTGCTTGTATGTATTTGCTGTTGCTGAATGATTGCACTTTGAACCGCTTAGCCCGCTTTCCTTGTCTGAGCAGGTCTTAGTTCCCCATCTGTTTGTGATGCACTTCTTCCAGCATTATATCATCTTCATTATTTATGCTCTTCTGGGCTCATAATGTGACGTAATGGATGGTGACTTCAGTGATGACGTTACTCCATGATGCATTTAGTGTAACTCTATATATTCTCCTGGTGTTTGTCTTTTTTTTGCAATTTGTCAATCTTTGACCTGTAGAAACCCAGTTTGTTTCTAAACAAAATGTACTGTAATGTTTAATCATAAAAGAGTATGGGAAATTTACACTCGCTGTTTATCATTACTGCTAAAGAAGAGAAAATTGATTTTGTACTGTAAATTAGTATCTTATTGTTTGAGAGAGCATTGATTTGATTTGCACTTTATTTGAACACACTGGAGATGTCATGCATTTCTATTCTGTATTAAGATTGTTTAGAGACATAAAATCTTGTGAAGGTTCTGAATTATTGATTACCTTGTATGCGGATATTTAACATTCATGTTACTTTGTATATTCAAAGAATTTATAAAAATAACTACAAAGGTGCACTCAGTAGAGTAAAGATCTCCGCCAGGTGTGTCTGCAATGACCACTGCTGTATTGTGTGGATGAATAAATGCAACCAGTGCTGTAAAGCATCGTCAAACAGACTTTGTTCAAACTCAAAAACAAGCAGCGATGTAACGTTTTGCAAGCAATGGGCTTGAAGACATCGTATATTAAACTTAATATAATCGTGCCAAAACATAAAGGTAAACTCATCAAGCTGTCTAGACACTTAGCAGCGACTGAGTGGTGGTGAGGTACAGCCGTGTGTACTGGTAGTTCGATAGATGTTAGCGGTTAGCCAAACACATTGTCCAAAACAATAACAGTGCAAACTGTTTTCCCTAACTGTGTCTCTGAGCGCAGATTAGCAGCTTGTGGTTGGCTAAGAGTAGTGAGTGAGGAGTAAGCAGGCAGTCAATGGTGGTATAAAGGTGGTATAAAACCGGTAATAAAAGGTGTTTTTAGAGAGTGTGAGTCAACACAACCACAAGAGGTCCTTAAACATGCAGCCATGACTCGCCACCAAATATATTGCGCAGTTTGCTTCAGCCGAATGCGAGATCAGCTGTGGACAGACACAGAGGTGCACACTCACTCAGTCATGGACTCACACAGTAACGGTCCCAGACACACACACACGCACACAAACGACTTAACGCATAATCTTTCCCCAGGTTTTTGACTGGCGGAGATAATTAATAACCAAATTGCACACAGTGTAAAACAAGACTTAGCTCCTCATACTGTAGATACATATACATACAGATCTACATACAACTACAAATGCCAAACCTGCTTCTCACCAAAGTCAGATGCCCTCCTCCTCTTGGAACCATGAATGTCATGGTAGCGCATCCAATAGTTGTTGAGATATGTCAGTCTGGATCAAAGAGGTGGGCTGACTGACCGACCAACAATGTCATCTAGCTGTGCGTCTACCATGACTAAAATAAAGAAAGACGAGAAGAAGTAGAACACTTTTGTGCCTTCTCTGTCTCCATATCACTGCTTTGTTTCTACCACTCCAGCTCATTGTTTTTATATTCAAATCATAAACATAAAGCCTTCATAAAGACACAATGTGCCCTGTAGATGTTTATTATCTTCTGTAACTACTTGACAGAATAGACTGTCCTTAATGCTGTCTGTTTATGTTAGAGAGCTCAATTTAGACATTTTTAAATATTCCAAAGACTGCTCTGTTTCCCATCACGCTTTGGTAAACATCCTCTGTCTTATCTGTCTTTATCCGCCTGCTTCATTTTCACCCCGGAAGATAATTACTGGACAGAATATTCCTCTTCAGTGTCAGACTGGCCTCTGCAAAACTACTGGCGCTTTAAAGGATGACAGTTAGAGGGAGTCCTTATATTGTGAAAAATACACAAGTATACAAATATTTAACACTTAAAGTTGATGCTTTGTGTGCATTTGTTGATGAAAAATAGAATTTGTGCTGTCCTTGCAGAACACGAGGACGATTGTGTCACTTTCCAGGGTGTTATTTCTGTTATTTCACGTGTAGCCTACGTCACTCACAATGTCTGGAATGAGTAACAAAACACCAGAGTGAAAGGCAACAGACAGATCTTTTCCCGTCCTCATCAAACCACATTAAGAGAGGTATTTGGAATAGGTTTAAATCAACCCCATCAATATTTGTGAGCGCTTTGACTGCTGTACATGTAACTTGTTAACATAATCAGTGGCGTTTTGTCTGTCCTTTTTCTCAAGGCCATCGCTGCCAGCTCATTCCCCACATGCTCTTAAACACAGACCAGATAGTCCACAAACAGCCGGCAGCCAACGGCAAAGGTTCTGTTTATTTCAGAGAGACTGTCTGTTGACTCAGAAGGGCCTCTTTGGATGGAGCAACAACCCATCAATGATTAAACAATTGTTTTCTTTGGGACAAATTAAGAATGATAATGACAAGAAGAATTTGATTTCCAGTGTGCGTGTCCATCTTAGAGAGAAGAAAACAAGAGGGCAGGTACGCTGAGGTATGAAAGTGCCAATATAAATAAATCTGGTGTTGACTGACATGATAAAATGACTTTGATTGGTTCAAGGTCGGATGGCAACGATCGCTACGGTCTGCTTTCAGGGGTTTTCTATGAAAACCTCTATCTGTGCTTCTGCAAAATTATTACTAAAACATTCACAACGCGTGTGCACAGACAAGGAAATGGACTCAGTTGTTATATATATTTTATATCTCTCTCAATGTACAGACATAGAAATAACAGCTAGGGACAAGGAAAAAAAAGCTTGACAGATGAAGGTCAAAAATAGAAAGGATTGTTATTCACACAAGGTGTGAAAAAATAGATGTAAATAGCAACAATGACTAAAATATATAAAATGTCTAAAAAGTATAATACTTTATAAGTTGTAAACAATCCAAATAGAGCAAAGAAATAAATACTAAATGGATGTACAGGGACTGGATGATTATGTACAGCATGGACAAGTAAATAAGTCTATATACAGTGTATACAGTGTGTACCATTTATGTTGACAGTGACAGATGATTTACAGTGTCTAACAGTTGCAGTGAAAAGAAGACACACTATGATGTTCTGTTTGCATTCAAAGATAAACAATATAAACTTTTGGAGTGATAGCAGCGCTTCTACTTGGCTTGCCTGCACTAACACCAGTTGTTTCTTAATAACTGGATATATGTTCCATGGGGGGAGATTTCTGGTCTGCTGGAGAATTCATGAGGCAGCCTCTTGTCTTGGTGTGAGATGGATTTTTTTTTTGTTGTGTGTGTGTTTTTGGCGGGGGGTTGGGCGAGGGCAGGGGGGGAGGGGAGAGATAGTGTGTTTGGAGGGGTGATGACATGGACAGGAATGGACAGTTTAATTAATAACCACCATCCATTTCTCCCTGACCTCAACTGGTCAAACATGCTCTCACTGTCCAGACACAAGCAGCTAAATGTTCATTAGCAAATATTGATTGAGCTGTAGCTCACGGAGTGGATGACAGAAAAAAGGCTGGAAAAGCGGAAAGTTAGCGGGCAGGAATTTAACATCAACTGACCGGGATAAGGTAAGAACTTTGAGAATGAGTCTGATCATATATCATGTTCAATAGTGAGCAGGTGACTCCTTATTAGTCCACTGCGTGCCCCTGTGTGTGAGGCATGTTTGGATGTTGGGTGGGTTGTTAAAGTGGATTGGGGGCTTCTGAATTATTGTGGGTTGCTCTTGGATCTCAGGGGAAATTTCACTGAGTTAATTAAAAACGAAATGTGGCGGATGAAGTCTATGAAATGTGACCATGTGTGGTCTTGACACCAGAAAGAAAGGCCATGGACAAGTTTAAAAACATGTCTGATATTTACGAGACACCTTCCGGCTATTTTACCCTTTTGTTAAATGAGCCTCTATCTAATACTGAAAGGCTTGTATATATTATGTTTAGTGAGAGTAACATTAAGAAAGACAACATGAATCTTCTGACAGATCCTGTCAAGTGAGCCCGAACGAATGTGTACTTGAATATGTGATGTGAGAGGAAATATAATAACGGCTATGTCGAAAGGTAGAAAGAAAAGACTCGCTTTACAGGCGGCCTTGTTGTGGCCTGACCTTCATCCCCCGCCTCCATGCAGACAGAGCTCTACTGAACATCTCATCCCTGAGTGGGAGAGAAGACCTGTCAGGAGTGTTAATGTAGAGACCGCCAGGCTGATGTTTAATTACATGGTGGTGCAGGTTTTAGAGGATTCTGCAAACCTATAGGGGTGTTCAGGAGATCTTCTCAATGGATCACAAATCATTCTATTGTTATGATTGTTACAGGAATAAACAGAGGCTTAAGACGACCACGACCCAGTCCAAGTCAGTTTTCTGAGTTGGTGCCTGACGACCCTTCTGAATGAATGAGTGGGTGGGCCCTGACATCAATGTGGTGGGACTGCTGCAAATCCCACCCAGCGATGAATTCTCCATCTCAGAGAGCTCCCACTTGTTCGGTAAGTCAACTTGGCAGGAGCCAGCTCACAGAAAGACTGGAGTGTACCGCCACACAGTGGTGCTTTGAGCTAAATGCTAACATCAGTATGCTAACATTCT
Organism: Anarrhichthys ocellatus; assembly: GCF_004355925.1. Taxonomy (NCBI): domain Eukaryota; kingdom Metazoa; phylum Chordata; class Actinopteri; order Perciformes; family Anarhichadidae; genus Anarrhichthys; species Anarrhichthys ocellatus. The sequence continues at coordinate 13,740,445 of NW_022280032.1, forward strand.
CACAGTGACAACACGAGAAACACGAGAAAAAGCTACGACCTGTTAACAATGCATTACGTCATTTTAATACATTACATGCCAACCAACACAAAAACAATACCAATGGAAAGTCAATTAGCATCCTTTTTTGTGGTGGGAACACAAATAAAATGCATCCACGTGACCTTGTGTGTGAGAAAGACTATGGTGGGCTGCTGGGGAGGTGGATGGGTCAAACAACACAACACAGGACTTTCAACCCAAAGTGTACCCAAAGAATCCCAAAGTGTTGATACTAAGGGATGCGTTCATGGCATTTTTCCTAAACCTAACTAAGTGGATTTGTTGCCTATAAGCCTAAATTGACATACTTATTTCAAGCCCAACAATGATGTTTTTCCTTGTTGTCTAAACTTAACGTTAATTTTGTTGCTGAACTCTAAGTTTACGCACTTATTTTAAGCCCAGCCATGATGTTTTCCTAAACCTAACTAAGGGATTTTGTGGCCTAAACTAACATTCATTTTAATGCGTAATGTCATCCCGACTGAGAAAAAATAACCAATTGAAATACATTAGTTTGAAAGTTGTGCTGAGCGACACAAAAAAAAAGGAAAATTCTTGTCCATGTTCACGAATCAATAGATTACATTTTGTGAATATTTCACAAACTGCCGTGAGACTGAGTTGGATGTTTAGCAGGCAAAATGTTTACCATGTTCTCTATCTTAATTAAGTTTATGTTTGCAGGTACGTATTTGCTCCTAAACCAATCTAGTGAACAAATTGAAATGTTGACCTGCTGGTGCTAGATGAAAGTCAAAGGCGCAAAGCTGTCTCGTTCCCGATTAATTTATTCTACGTAGACATGACAACATTTCCACTACAAATGATCTTCCTCAGGTAAAGATGAAAGTGTGAGCACTCCTGTATACATACATAGGTGAGCTATGATGACATGTCACACATCAACTGGCATTTAGCTAATTACAATAATAAGATACACAAAAGGACAATATACCCAAACTGTTATCACAAAAGGGAAAGAAAGAAGAAAACTAACACAGTAAAAGGTAATTTAGAGAGTTGTAGATAGGATTACAACTAGTATGGTGTGAGGCTGATCTGTAAATTTACTGTCGCAACAACCAATCAACTACCTGCTATTATAGGCTGACTGCACAAGACACACCTCTAACCTGTCCGAGTGAGTTGCACCACCATAACACCACGTGCGGCACTTGAGAGTGAGTGAAAACTAGTTAGCAAGCAAGAAGAAAAGTGACAAAGAAAGCGAAAAATAACTGAAATGTCCATCTGCCGTCTCTTGTGGGTGACAGTGGTAGTAGTACAAATGTAAACTCAACTGAGTGCATGCAGAAAATAATCACCCAACACCTGCAAAAAATGTATGGATGCACATTTCTTCTTATAGCTGCATGAACCAGCTCACATCCATCTCACCATACAGTGGCAGTCAGCTGGGACCATTGTCCAGATCTGGAAATGACTTCACACATTAGCCAGCTACTTGTAGGTGTAAAGAAATGTAACCGTGTGGTTAATGAGTAGCCGTGGCCACCTTTGCTCCCCTTGGGATTTCTCAAGCAAGCGCCAAGGAGTTCAGTACTTGAGCTGCGGTTCTCACATCTTTAAAGGAAAGTTTCCCAACAAAAGAAATAAATGGACGATAGTTTGTTAGTTAGAGGCACAGGAAGGACCGATCTACGAAACACAGCTGGACTGTTGGGAGCGGGGAGTAAAGTCTCTGAATAGTTTGTGTGTTTGGCAGATGGCCATGGTCCAGAACAAGTCTTCAAGAGGTCAGCGTGTACATATACTTTACAGCTGTTGCATTCGTGTTGGTGTGTCATGTTTGCTTTAATGACAGATTTGATTTGAGGGACTATCTTTTCGACTACACCAACTCCTGTTTTAAAAGGGAATATTATGTTGTGCATATGCAACACTTGTTCTCAAAACCAGTAGTCATGATACAGCACTGTAACCATGCTAACTATCCTTTTATCTGTTTAAAAAGTGCCAACTTGTTTGGAGTGGAGGTTACAAGTCATTCTGAAAGACACAGTGTGCTCTGTGAAAGCGAGTTGTTAATCATTTATGGGTTTATAATATCTGTTGTGAGGGTTACCGGCTACCGCTGAGCCACTGCCTATTCTTCTGCAGGTAAGCACTTGAAATAATAAATAATCTTGTGGAGTTTATGAGAGGCTTTTATTATAGAAGGTATCATATTGCAGAATGTAAAGCCCCTGAGACAACATACATTATTTCTGGGTGTAAAAATAAAAGTAACTCGACTTGACATTAATGAAAATGGATTTCCTTTGAAGCTATTTGACTGCGTCTGACACTTGAGCTTCATCATTGTTATTCAAGGAACCAGTCCAAATTATTAAAGCTGCACTAATCAATATTTCATACTAACGATGGGTCAAGTCACTACCTGTAATGTGAAAGGAGTCTCTGGTAGTGATGATCCCACAGACAATTATCATCAGGCTCTGCACCCCACAGTTCTATGGAGTGTTTTATCATCTTTCAGCTCATTGTTTTGAATTTCTGGTCTCACTCTCATCACTCTTATTTGCGTCCGTCCCAGATGTAGCAGGCTGCTGTTTTCAGCAAAAAAGCTATGATAACCCACTGTGAAATACCTGCCCTGCACCAAACGGCAGACAAAGTTAGCAACTAGCTGGTGCAAGTGGAGTATTTAGCAGTTAGCACTAGATAGTTCCCTCAGGAGTCAGTGAAGACCAAACCAAAAACGGCTAAAATATTGTGAATATTTGACTTACATTCTTCCGGTGGCCAGACATCACAATCTTAAGGTGAGTATATGTCACTATGAATGTTGTGTTTGCAACTTGTTACACTGAAACAAACTTGTCTTTATTTTGGGATCTAAAAACTGACTTGACATTATTCCAAACAACCTTCCTTTGGGATTTGACTGCTTTGTGACAGTGTAGCTTAGTCCAATGTGTGAAAGTGTATTCTTGACTTTTAAATGGGTATATATCTTAAGTCAAGGTCCATTTGCAAGCATTTACAAAGCTTTCAACCTTATGTCATAATTTTCGTCGGAGTTTTCTCAACTGAAATGGAGATGTCTTCAGCTGTTGATATTTGGTTCGATATTTACGCCATGTTATGACAACTGAGCTATCTCCATTCACTAAAAGAGTCCACGAGACGCAGCAAGAATCTAAGAAAAATACAAGTAAATGGACCTTGAGTTAAAGATTCTGTACATGCAGTTTATAAGCAGTTTTATAATCCCTCTCCTATTTCTCTTAGATATCCTGGCAGATCAAGGCAGTCCTCTCCTGCAGGATCCCGACATCTTACCCTTCACAGGCTATCCCAGCATGCAGTATTCGTCCATGGAGCCGACCATGTCTTCCACACCATACTACTCCAGTCAGAACTACTACCCACAGTACCATGGAGACGAATGGTTCTCACACACGGGGATATATGAACTGAGGAAAGAACCCCTGGAGGTCGGCTACGATGCTGAGATGGAGGAGGTGTCCACTGCGGTGCCCGCCATGTGCAAGAGGACCCGGCACATGTCGCAGGCTGGAAGGGTCAAAGGGGAGGAACTGTGTGTGGTGTGTGGAGACAAGGCATCTGGATACCACTATAATGCTCTCACCTGTGAGGGATGTAAAGGTGAGGAAGTAGTGACACAAGTTCGCTGGATTTTAGCCAGTTATTGACAAACAAACAGTGATTTTATAAATCTCCTCTGTTCAAGCAGATTTCCCTGCATTTGCTTGCAACATGTTAAGTCTGAGTGTCTGGGTTTGTACTGTTTAAAGTACATGTCCAGGCACATACGAAGGATGCGGTTGTGTAGAATGACATTGTCCCATATAGCAAAAATTATGTTTTTGTATTGTCTTTAGCTGTTGCCTTTGGGGGCCATGACATACCATTACATGGTTGATCATATCTACAGACCAAACAGTAGCTGGTGAAGAGTTATTGACACATGAGCATTTGTATTTAATAGAGCCTTGGTAGTGTGGTTTGTGCTTATTAGGCCTAACAGACAGACTGTCAGTAATACGCTTTAGTGCTGCATCTAATTTACGGTTTGTGTTCTGTTGATAAAATGAGATTAAGGGCTGTTCAACCACACTTTACAACTATTACTACTGCTGTACACTGTTTATAATGTTGGTTACATGCAAGGGAAAGGCAGTAAATCCATGCAATCATACAGTACCTCAAGGTCAGCTCCGACTTCTTGAGCTGAAGAAAAGATCAAGGCTGATTCAATATGAGCAAAGAATGTGTGAGAAAATATTACAGTAACTATACAACCCTTCTCCATGTAAAATGTCATTGAGACATTGGGGTCGAGGCCTCAAGCTCCCCTTGTTTCCCCGTGAATTTTCTGTGATTCCAGCCAAACCACTGGATGAATGGATATGAGTGTAATTCCACACTATGAGGTAGGACAATGCCAGGAGTGCAGCGGCTCAGAGAATAGGCTCAGGTCTACCCGGTACTGCTGCCAGATTGGGTTCCCTCTCAGCTTTCTGTTGTACAATGCAGGAGCAACCTGAGCTCAGTTACGCTAGTGCATGTCATTCAGCTTAATGTCCCATGTCAGAATGGCTAATAACTGTTCCAAAGTTATTCTGTGTGTGTGTGTGTGTGTGTGTGTGTGTGTGTGTGTGTGCCTGTTTGGGACATTGCCAGCCATGTTCACAGGATTCTCTCTGTGACATTATTAGAACAGTGTGTAACCTACAAATATTATTTATATCACATTTTCAATGATCCTTCCTATTAGTTAAGCCGAAATATGCATAAAATACATACAGAGCAAAGAGAGGAGATCAAACTCTTTAGGTATTATGTAAAAAATAGATGTAGCCTACCACAATGAAAATAAATCCTCAAATTCAAAACAGTACTCAGGTTATCTACTAAATGTTCTAAAAGCAGCTACAGTTTAGTTAATATTTTCCTATTAACAATGACTTAAATGACAACGTGTATGTGAAAAATTATACATTAATGAAAACTTAGTTATGAAAATTATATTCCATTTCTGCCAATAAATACCCCTAAATCCTACACACTGCTGCTTTAAGTATCAAAATCACGAGCACTCGACATGCAGAATGGGCTCTTTCAAAGAGTTGTATTACAATATATATTTAGCATTGTTTTATTATACCTTATACATTTTTTGAGTAAGAAGCCATTTACTGTTGCTGTTGGTTGAGATGGAGAACATTTGGATTGCATCATGTCTATAAAATAAATGCAAATATCTAGCAACTACAACTGGCATTAAATGTAGTTAGAAACATAAATTAAAAGATTAATCTGAAATGTATTGGAGCAGAGGTATAAAGTAGTATTACATGGAAATCACATCGTGAATTAACTCAAAAAGAGTACTTATGTGAATGTACTTTAGTGTGGCCCAACAGAAAACACCGTCAGTAGTCCATAATGTACAAAATGGCTTTGTATCTGCATCTTCTGTGCCTGGCTCACACTAACAACTTGTTTTATCAATCAGGTTTCTTCAGAAGAAGCATAACCAAGAACGCTGTGTACAAATGCAAGAGTGGCGGAAACTGTGAAATGGACATGTACATGCGCAGGAAATGCCAGGAGTGTCGGCTAAGAAAGTGCAAGGAGATGGGCATGCTGGCTGAATGTGAGTATCACTGGTTAACGTTGATGCAGACAGGATGCAGAAACAATTGATGGGATGGGAAATTTAAGAATTGTAGACACATTTCTGTTTACTATCAACCATCAAGTCAAACTGATTTGCACCCTCCAAATGCACACAGCGTACTGTCTATTTAGTCGAGTCAAGACAGGCTGTCAAAGGTTGCTGTGGCGAGCCCTCATTTTCCATTCTGACATGGCCTGTTGAATTTAACTGGAGGATCGGGTGTAACATAATCACACGACAGAAAAGTCCAGCCTTTGTTACCGTTACAGGAATAGAAGCAGTTAAACAGACACATTAAGATCAATTTAGAGAAATTGACACCTACAAAGCAAGAAATTTTCTATGGAAAACCCCTTTCTATTTGGGAATCTAGTCTTCTGTATTTACACAGGCTGAGCATACCTTAATGTGAAGATGGAACTTGCATATATGAACATGTACTTTCAGAGTATTGATGATTAATTATTGGGTCTATTAAGAGCTGTCGGTTGAAAACAGCCAGAGGATGGTTGCTCATAAATACTGCAGGCAAGTTGTGATGAATATTGCAGGGTAGCAGACATTCATGACTCTACCTGTTGGAGGGATAAGAGCTTTTCAAGACAAATTTTTGAGGTAAATTAAACATGTTAAATTAAAAAAGACAGATGTTAATTTACTGGAGAAACTGATTTTGTACTCACTCACTTTCCCTTCAAGTCTTGAGAGAAATTCTTTTCTGATTGAACTTACAAACTCAAATAGAAACGTAGGTTGCAACAGCAATGATGTTAAAATTGAAGTTAAGATTCTCGCTTCATTATGCAGTATTGGTACTAACTAATGCCATTATGGGCTCATAATAGATGTAAATAAACATTTATCAATGCTGTTGAATAGCTGTGAGGTATTTAACACACATAGTGAAGCCTTCATCACCACTGGCAGGCCTGCTGACAGAGATCCAGTGTAAGTCTAAAAGGCTGCGGAAGAACACCAAGGCCTCCCCGGGACAGTCGACCGGAGACGAGACAGAGGGGGCGGACCACACAGACAACAAACAGGTTTCCTCAACCACCAAACTGTCAAGGGTAATCACATCTTCAGCCGTGTCGTGGAAATTTCCCTCATTTATTTCTCAAAGATTCTGTGAGTCTGTCACTTAAACTGTAAGAGATCAAATGTCACTCACCAGTTAATGATGTGTTCTGTTTTCTCTTCAGGAAAAAGTTGAAATCACCAAAGAGCAGCGGGCTCTCATGACAGCCATCGTAGATGCTTACAACAGACATCAAATTCCTCAAGACGTAGCCAAAAAACTGGTATATCCTCAATATATTAAACTTTACTTTTCTTTAACTACTTTAACCAGTGACATTTAAGGATCCAATAGAGGAGTTCCAGAAGTTAGCATCAGAGAGTGCAGCTCAAATACACAAAGCCAGTACAGAAGGACGCCACACTCGGACAATTTGGCTGACATCTACATTTCAGATATACTGAAGTTCACATGACATGCTACCTCTGATGCTTCTATACCTATTAAACAAGGTAGTTTGCTGCCGGTGGAGTTTATGCAGCTTGGTGGGTCTTCTCTCTGTTGATCTGATATTTTTCACTTCTGTTTACTCCTGTTTTGTCCCTCCAGCTGCAAGAGCATTACAGCCCAGAGGAAAACTTCCTTCTATTGACAGAAATGGCAACAAGTCAAGTTCAAGTTTTGGTGGAATTTACAAAGAATATTCCAGGTATTATTCCCTAGTTTGCATGTATTATAGAATATAGATTTGCATAGTATATACTATGGATGATGACATACCACACTGATAGTATCATTCTTTGCTGGATGTAATGAGTGTTTTGTGGCAGGCTTTCTCTCTCTGGATCGTGAGGATCAGATCGCTCTGCTGAAGGGTTCGGCCGTAGAGGCCATGTTTCTACGCTCAGCTCAGGTTTTCAGTAGAAAGATGCCCAACGGACACACAGACGTTTTGGAGGAGAGGATACGCAAGAGTGGTGAGTCAACTGAAGTGGAAATATAAGGCACTCTCTGGTACAACATACTGTACTTTTGGATTGAACAGCCCCATCAAAAATGTAAATGGTGCAACCCCACAAACCCTTGTGGTTTCAAAAGAAATTCCTTCTACACTTTCATTTTTCAAAATAGTCTTAACTAGAATACCTTTGCTCTGAATTGATAACCTTCAAGACTCTTTCGTGCTTTGCTCTACCAGCAGGCTGCACATGCAGCATCGTGACATTTGTAGTTCCACCTGCAGCCAAGCAGCCAGGTTTAGTCAGATCATCCTTTAATAATTGATCTGCCTGATCTGTCTGATGTAGCGTGGAGATGTGTGCTGACCTGTTGATCTCTGGCTGGGTGTAGGTTACACATGCACACACACCCTTAGTAGGTACAGTTTCACTGTGAGGACGAGGGAACCCAGTTCTTCAGTGGCACTGGGTTACATTTATTAAAACACACACATATAAGTCTGTTTTTGCAGTCTCTGTTTACACATAACTCCCATATCAAATAGTTTACCAGCTTGGTGGGTTTAAGGAGTCATTTATATGTATGCGAGGTGTCATTATGTCAACCAGTTTGGACAGTTAGACAGACAGTGATGGCAGCAGTGTGTGTGTGTGTGTGAGTCTCTGGGTCCCTCGGTGCAGCTCTGGTGTGAATGGTGGGGATAAGAGACATTCACACTAAAGGCCAGTCTGGGAGAATAAGGGAGCAAAGCTGTCTGAAGAGACCATTGTCTCTTATCAAAACATCAAGAGTGCCATTGTCCACTTCTCTCCCTCCGAGCCCCAGTGGCATTTCTGAATGCTTGATGATGTGTCCGAACAGACAGACACACACACTCTGCTAGAATAAAGAGCATCGGAAGTAGGAACTGTTGCCAGTGTGCAAGAGCAAACTGGATGCAAACATTTGAAATGATCTACAGAGCAGTTTGTAATGATCATCCGCATTTATTATTGAATCATTACATAAAGAAAAAAAGCAGAGTAGTTTATATTTTATATAGATTTATATTTTGGCCATTTTGCACTTAAGGATTTACATGACAGACCAGAAAGGGGGGAGAGAGTGGGGAAGACATGCAGCAAATTGCCAGGGGTCGGATTCGAAACCCCGGCTAATGCAGTAAGGACTCAACTTGGGTACATGGGGGCCCACTCTAACAGGTGATCTACCTTGGCACCCAGTCTCCCCAAAATTTGTCCCACTTTAGAGATAAATGAGGCGGATCCCCCTTCTACTGAATTGCAACTATTGTATTTTAATTTGTGCAAATGTATGGCCAGGATATATATGATCAAAGCTGAGTTAAGACACAATGCAATCAAAGTATTTCAGTTGTAATATTCTTGTGGAATAATGTACATTACAACACTGATCCAACCCCTCATTTTACAGTTAAGATTTTACAATTGAAATGACTTTTATCTCTCTAAAATGCACTCCTTTTCTTCTTTTTATCTTAAAAAATGGTGTAAATTTGGATATCACTGAGGTTCATAAATAAATTGTACAGTATATTCATAAACACTCTTTATCCTCTTTTTCTTACATGTCTTCCTCCTCTCTTGTTCTCCAGTTCTGTTTGAATGATCAGTGTACCAGAAATGTATCCTGTCATAACAATCATAACAGAATACTTACTTTACTTGGAGAATTAAACCTGCTGCTTTCCTTTCGTCCAGACTTGAGTTTATTTTCCTCGTGATCATAGTATAGAATACTACAGATTAGGCAGGACAGTTGGTTGAATGTCCTGGCTCAAAGAGCAGACTGTTATGTAAGACAAGCTCCTTCTACTCTCTCGTGCTCTTCATTCTGTATTGTTCGCTACATATATTTTACCAGATAAAACTACACGTGTTCTTAGCATTGGTTTGACTGCGTTAGCTGATCTCTGTCCTGCTCCGCCCGTGATACAACATTTGCATCAGATTAGTTCATCACATGAGCAATATACAGATTAACATCATCTGCATACAGATACAGATCACCTTATATCATGAAAGGTACAATTTGAGAATGTTATAAAGAAAGTTCATGTAACAACTTTGCTCCTGCTTTTTTATGTTGTTTCTGTCGTAACCACTTTGATCCAGACTAAGGAATTGTTAATGTAGTACTGTAGATGTACTGAAACAAGTGTAAGTAATTAAACCAGGGCTTAAAAGACAGCCTATTGTGTTATCACTGATTCAAAGTCTGTGTTTGACTCTACCTTATCATAACGTTTTGAAGGGGAGCTTGATTGTGTCACTTCACCATACATGTGTTTTGAAAATCACATACATTTCTCTCTGCAGGTATGCCCGATGAATTCATGACACCCATGTTCAACTTTTACAAAAGCATCGGTGAACTCCACATGGTGCAGGAGGAACAGGCTATCCTCACTGCCATAACCATCCTGACGCCAGGTGAGCCAGCATCAACGGCTTTTCGATGATCCGAAAGTATTTTGTAATAACACTATGATTTTTTTTGTATTCGAAAATGCTAATGTTTCATCCTCTCCAGATCGGCCTTACGTCAAGGATCATCAGGCTGTCGAGAGGCTTCAGGAGTCCATGCTGGTCGTGCTGAGGAAGCTGTGTGTCCTGCAGCGCCCACAGGAGCTGCAGTACTTTGCTCGTCTCCTGGGCCGTCTGACGGAGCTGAGAACTCTCAGCCACTACCACGCAGAGATGCTCACGTCCTGGAGAACGAACGACCATAAATTTACGCCACTGCTCTGTGAGATATGGGATGTGCAGTGACACACCAGGAGAGGCGGAGAAAGCAGTAACGTAGGGATGAAAACATGAACATTTCAACTTGCAAGACAAAGTCATGGCCCAACTACAGTGCATATTTATTTTGACTGATGTGAGGATGTGGAATTAAATCCCTGCACCACCTGTTGATGGCATTTGTTATGATTCAGTGAATGGTTTAGATTATTGCTTGTGTTTATTCTGCTCATGCATTTATTGTATGACTCACAGTCCCAACATCTTCATGTGTATTTACTGTGTGATGCAGCCAACTCATCGTTGTCTCACTGTTGAGATGTTATGACAGGGTTTTCAGTGCAAAGAGGAAACTTCTTTTTACTATTTACATCATGTAAAACATCTTGAAGTCCAACAAGTACAAACTGAAACTTATTCACAGCAAAGATGGTGCTCATAAGAAATGTAAAGTTATAAATCCTTTCTGTCTCAATAAACAAGGTTTACATTGGAACATTCTTCAGATTATTTTCATGCCTGTTATATTCCTCTTTAGGAGTTCACATACAGACATAACGTGCGCTACATCTGAAAATAATATCTTTCTGAAACTTTATCACAATAAATTAAACCAAAGATGTTACTAAAACAGCAATTGACTGAATATTAGATTAAGAATGTCTAGTGGTTTTCCTGATGAAATGCTGTCTTCCACTATATGACCTGCAAAAAATGACTTCTCGTGCGTTATTTATGCCCACATTTAACCGTTTTTTGAATCGCTAATATTTAATTTCAGTGGGGTATCAGAACAAATACCGTGACTGTGTTTTTGCATGTTTTAGCCATTTTTATATAATTAAAGAACATCCAACACAGACTTCTATCCATATTTCTTTCATACACTGCTATTATTGCTGTAGATGTTATTAACTGTGGTAGTTGTAGTAGCAATGATGCTTTAGCTAGCAGAAGCTTCTATATTTGGAGCAGCAACACCTGGATTACTAGGATCCATGTTTTGAGAACTGTGTTAGAGGAATGAAGACGTCATCAGTTACAGCTAACTTTGCATTTGAGTTCAGACAACATCAATTTAACTGACAGTGAATTTATACTCAACAGCATGTACTGTTAGCTTTGGATTTAGAAGAAACAAGACCTTTTAAATTCATTGAAGCATATGAATTTATTTAGTTTCCTGAAATGCACATAAAACATCATAAGAGATACATTATATATATCTACAATATAAAAATTCCATAACATGACTATCACCACTCACAATGATGTGTTTCTAAATATCATGTTTACAGTAAGTCGATTTTAATGAACTATACATCATTTACATAATATTTCTTAGCATGTAATATCTAAATACAAATTATTTTAAAGGTAAATATATTTATGAACCAAACCCCAATTTAACTGACAAGTTTTTATACAAACAGAATTTCTTTTAGTTCTTACAGCTAATTGCACTTAAAGGACAAAAATAACCATGTTGCTGGTTAGTGTCCATAATTGTATCATAGCACCATCCAGTGGAGTAATTTGGCAACAAATATTATATACGTGGAGTTACACTATTTACTGAGGATAAAATAAACAAAAAGCAAACAAACAGAGCATTAAATGTAGTTACACTATGCTGACCATCGTATATTTTTGTCTGCACCATCAATACAGAACAATTCTACAGGTTTTCTACAATGTTATGAAACGTTATATGTGCTATGAAGGGTTAAGACATTCAGAGGTGCGTTCTGTCCTGAGTGGTGGCAGGTGGGAGTGTTTCTGCATCAAGATAAACCAGGAAGCCAGAAAAGGTAGTGTACCTCCCCTGGTTGCTGTAGACAGCATAACGCTCATCCTGCTGACTGTACAGCCACACACTGTCGCCCCGGCGGAGAGACAGCAGCAAGCTCTGACTTTGCATCTCCCTTCTCTTCGATGTGTCCTCATCAAACACCATCGCCTGCACTTCGCCCTTCCCGGTCATCAGCTTCACAGAAACAGCCTTACGAGGATGTTTCCCCACGGTGAAGGCGAAGAAGTAAGCGCCTGGGAAGTGGCAGGTGAACACGCCTGAGGTTTTGTTGAAATGGCCCCCGATGTTGACGTACTCCACATCAAAGGTCAGAGGTGGCTTGTCCTGCTGCCTGATGTTCTGACCCATGAGTGTGGAGGTCCGTGCCACAGAGAATGCAGACCGTGGCTGCTCTGACGTCTGACTTCTGGCCAAGGGGTCAGACTGAGGGGGGCAGTTTGTGTAGGACAGCCCTGATGGGGACAGGTGGTTGCTGACGTAGCCGTTTGGGGAAATGTCCGGAAAGACAAGGTAACCAGAGAAGGTGATGTAAGGGCCGGCATTGCTGTACAAAGCATATTGGGGACTCTGCTGTAAAAGCAGCCACACTGTGTCCATTTCCTTCAAACTGATCATTACACTTTGGCTTTGAAGTTTCCTTCCTTTCTTGCGGTAGTCGTCATACGCTATAGCCTGCACCTCCTCTCCATTCTTCACCAGTATCACAGAAAGCATTTTCTTTGGAAACTTACCCACGGAGAAAGAGAAGTAGTAAGCCCCAGGGATGCGGCAGCGGAAGTGACCGGTGTCTGGATTGAAATCCCCTCCAATGTTGACCATGAGCCTGTTGAAGGTCACTGCCTTCTGCTTGCCTCCCACTACGCTGCTGGTTCGTGTGGCAGAGAAAGCAGAGCGCACACCTGTTGTTACTGGAGGGGCATGAAGAGGTGAAGCTGGTCCACAGCAGGCGATCATGATGAATACACACGCCAGGTAGCACCGTGTGCTCCATTGAGCTAAAAAAGAAAATCAAAAGAAATGACATTTACAGATGACAAACATAAGTAATTTAAAGTATTACAGAGTTAAATATTTTAGATGTTTTTGCTGTACAAAATAAAAGCACAGTCTTATAGTTGTCAACCTGGTGGTCAGGATCCATAAAGGGGTCACAAGATAAATCTGAGAGGATGTTAATTACAAAAATAATACAGTATTTTTTCAATATTACAGTAAAGTACATTTCTTTTAGTTTGAGACATGTATCAAACTAAGCTTCACCCATAATGTCTCTCTATGAAATACTCTAAGTTGATAAGAAAGTCTTGCTAAGCCCTGTCAAGATAGATCTTGCCACTCAAATCAGGCACTGTGTGAGCATCAGCCCCTGTGTAATGTGGCTGATACTGTCTGTTCTCTCTGTGCACTGAGAGAAAGGTCTAGATTAGCTGCTGGTTCGTCTGTTCCTGTGTGTGTTCAACAATGGAAAACTTTGGAGGATTGGTTGGGTCAGACAGGGCAGAATGCTAAACCCCTTAGATCATTTGCTGAATATCAGTTGTTATTATTACTATTATCTGAAAATGTATGAAAATTGTAGTTTTTGAATACTTTTTTGGGACTTTGTTTGTTTACATTCCTGAAATCCAGCTATTTTACCTTCACATACATTGGTGAGCATGCCCTATTCAGATTCAGATAGGAAGGTATACCTACCTTAAACAAAATCATTACCAGAATATTTCAATGCTTGCATGCATGTACAGAATCTGTAAATGAGCTCTGATTAGTCTGAGAAGCTTCCATGATCACAACAAAATTAGCGGAAACCTTGCACCTGTAAGGTGTCAGACAGTAATTAAAGGCTCAGATTTGACACCTGGCTGTTTCCCCTGTTGCCTGTAATATATACATTTTACAAAACACTAATGATAGATATTTAGCTCTAAACTGTGGTGGAAAAGCCAAGGTCAGTGTCAGGAAGTACGTGAGTTGGCAAAAGAACAGCTATTAGAAACTGTTATCTTCAGGTTGCAATACACTTTTAAAAATAAGATTTGAACATTTCTAAACAATCTACAGTGTAACATAATGTATTATCGTTGAGTTGAATCCACATTTGTGTAGCAATAAATAAAGCTTAAAAACAATGAACAAGAGCAGAGAATCATATGACAAAAAGTATCCGGAGACTAATAGAATTGACTATACCATTGCTAAGACAAATAAAAAACAGATCAATACACACATTTCCTTTTTCCACTTTTGTTTCTACGCACAGACTTCATGCTCAAAAAAGAAACCGACAGAAATATCAAACCCACCTGTTGGACTATGGTGGAGCAGAAATTGCATGCTGGACTTCGTTTTCTTAGACAGCTTTTTAAATATAGTTCCTCTTAGTTTGCCACACTGATAATGCCCATGTAACAGACCTGACACCCAGAGGGACAAAGCTTCTGTCCCCACAGACATGTCAGGAGGAGGGGCTCCAAGTCCCCTCCAATCTATCGCTCCTGTTCACCCTGCAGAGCAAAAAAAAGTGAAAATACAGCTGTACCGTATGCTTATTGGCCAGTGGAAGTGGAAGGTCTAATTCGTGCTTTGTTATGTCTATGACAGATAGAGTAGCTGGACACGATGTTTGGCTGGTTAAAAAAAAAGAAAAATGAACTTAAAAAAGGTTTTCGAGGGACTGTAAATTACTAGTTTTGAAGGCTTTGTAATTGTTTTGTCTGTCATTGTGTCGCCTGTGTATATACAGCTTTGTATTTAAAATGAGAAGATGTTAATTGACTACTGTCAACATCATAAAATCTCCTAAATCTCCAAAAATCTTTTTTCTGCACAGCATTTCAAATACATGTTCCTTGTAAGTTCAAAAACGTTTCCCCAAAATGAATTCATAAAATCAATGTATTGTTTGTTTGACAATATCACAAAATCCAGAGAATTCAGAAAAATTGTTAATATATAGGAATTTATATAGACAAATTAGTTTGTTAGGTAAATTAAATGTATCATCTTAAAATGTATTTCACTGTTTCACAAATTAATTTCCAATTAATATGGCCAAAGTTACCATGAGGAGTTGCAGGGCCAAAGAGCATAATCTGACTTATCTGTTGGTAAATGACTATCCTCTATTAATACATGTAAAATATATGCATCAGGTAAATTGCTGCCTCGCTCTATCAGATCATTTTTTATTGAGTTATAAGAATGTACAAATAATCCACCATACCATTTCAAATAACAGAGGAAGAAAATAAGCTACATTAGAAGGTTATAATATTAATATTAATGATAACAATAACAACAATAACAGTTATAACAATGGAAAAAATAAGTCTTCTGACAGACTTCTTCAGACAAAATCTCTGAGTAAATGTCAGCGGCTGACATGCATTTCTTATCTGTTACAAAATTTCAATTTCAATTAAAAACAACTTAAAAGATGGTGTTGAATTAGGAAATTAAGCTTTATGAGTATGACATTTCCCAAATAAGATGTTTTGACAATAGTACATAAACTGTTATCATCACATTCAAAATAGTTGATGATATATAAGTGCATTTTTTTTTACCTTCAATACTTAGTGCATGTGTTGTTTCTTTGTCTTTTTAAAAACGAGCTTTTTCTCCATCATCTGCTGCATCCACTGTCATGACGTAGACAACCCGGAAGACGTGAGTTTGCTGTCAATGCTAGCGACAGAGAGGAGGCTGAGAGCTAAAACACCGCATTTAAAACAAGATGGCAGGACTGCCCCGCAGGATCTCTAAGGTAATATTTCACACTTTAAACAGCAGCATATGCCACTTTCCTGTCACGGGCAAAACTCTACATCCACCGTCTGAACTCCCAATGCTCCGAGTTAACGGTACCCGCTTCACGTCCAGCTCGCTAAAGTAACTTCCGTTATCTGAGCCTAGAGACACGGCGGGTTAGAAATACACCAACGCTTTGAGGAAATGGCGGATAAATGTGCTGTGTACCGGGATTATATTTTCTAAATGTACTTTTCAAGCACAATAGTGTTCTCAAACCGCTACTGATCAGATTGTGATGATGCTGGCTAAATGGTTAGATAACAATGCTAGCTAACTATGCTAAACCCAGCTAGTCTATTAGCTTTGTTTGTGTTTGAGTGATGGAAACGCATGAATAAACTAAAGCTAGCCTGGTAGCCTAATACTCCTAGTGTTGTACTTTTCATTTAGGCATACGTGTATTTAGCTAAGGTAGGATGCTTGCCCCTTGCAGTCTTTTCTTACAGTTTCATTGAAGTTTCTTAAGTTTGTCCTTAACGTTAGTCATAAATGTGGTGACCTAACTAGTGTTAAGTGGTATGGATGAAACGTTTGCTACTGTGATTAGCAGACATTTTAACCTGACTTTATGGGCCAACATCAGTAACCAAAAAGGCTTTGCTCAGCATACTAAAGATGCTGCTGATTGGTTACATCCCCTGCCTTCAACAATATGACACAGTACTGTTGCCTGGGAGCTGTCTCTTCCTTTGAAGAAGAGTTGTCTTGTGTTTCCTGCACATCCCTATTCATGTTTTCACTATTTAATATAAATTAAATTGCTCATCATTTGGCCCCTAAAATGTAAAACAAATATCCTGCCACTCACCCCTCTTTTTACAAGAGTGTTGGAGAACTATGGTGGCCTTCAGGTGATGTAAAAACGCGAAAGGCCCTCTCTAGAGCCAGTGTTTGGTTTGTCTGTTATGGGCTTCTGTAGAAACATGGCGGACACCGTGAAGCGGACCCTCTATGTAAATATGAATGGCTCATTCTAATGTAACGGAAACACAACCATTTATAGTTTCAGGTGATTGGTATGAATATTATATCCCATGTCTGCCAGTGAATTAGATCCTAATCACTGGACATTTTAAAGGCATAATCTTGTAAAAAGTGAGATTTTCATGTCTTTTTATTATAATAAAGCAGGGCCACGTGTTGTATAAATACTATGAAAGTATCGAAACGCTCTATCCATGGAGAATTACTCAGCCCATTTTCAGAAACTATGCCTTTAAATGAGCGTCAAGATTACAGTACGTTTGTGATATCACAGTATCAAGATCAAAGCATTTAAAGATGGTCTAGTAAAAACCCCAAATACAAGTATGAACCCTGAAATGAGCATACTATGTCTACTTTACGTTCCCAGAGACCAGGGTGATGTGTTTCCACCCTCTCACCAGCAGCCACAATTCCACATTCATGTAATTTATAATTTTCGGTAGAAGACTTCACCAGTCTTCTTTTTGTGAACCCACTACCTACTTGATTCTTAGTTATTTTTTAATACTGTTTTAACAGACGAGCCTCATACTCTTTCTTTCCTTTTTCTTTTGGGAACCGTACAGTACCCTCGCTGTAATTTTGCAAATAACAGTCATGCATTCTGTGTATTATTATATGTCGTATTAACCATATTCTTTGGAATTACAGCTTACGATTTGTAAAGGTTTCAATAATAAAAGCATCAGGAACAGGAATGGTGTTCAGGAGAAGGTGGCACAGGTGCTTGAGTAAGCAGACCACAGACTAGCGTTGGTGGGAACAGTACGTAGCGCATGGAGCCCTTGAGCCTTCAGAGCGTGTGACTGGCACTGGGAGCCCCCTCCCAGTCTGTGTTTTCACTGCATGGTTTTGTCTATGGGTTATCTGAAACATTTCAGGAATCTCCCTCTCGGTTTCATTCAAGAAAAGAACGACAAAAACAAGTGCTGGCTCTTGGCAAGCTGTATTTGATGCTATTATTCATCCATGCATGCTATTTATTTATTGTTCCTTTTGTTGTCCGGCATATTGCATCTATAACTCAAGCCTGCGTTTCAGATAGACACAAGAGGATACTACTCTGATTTTAGACTCTTTCATAGTATATAATATGTTTCTGTAGGTCCCTTGGCTGCCACTATGAATTAATAGAGGCCTTGCTGCAGTGACTGATGTGGTGCAGAGTCAGCGTCACCTCTAAAAGACAGAAGTGAGAGAGTCTTCAGAATGACAGCATCAAGCCACTACTGCGGTCAAAGCCACCCTCCTTTCTGTGTTAGAGGATGCAAGCCAAGCAGCCCATCTCCTGCCACTTCAACCCAGATTCAAAGTGAATACATTTCTCTGTCTTTTTCTGTGGCAGGAAACTCAACGTTTGATTGCAGAGCCCGTCCCAGGCATCAAGGCAGAGCCAGATGAATGCAACGCCCGCTACTTTCACGTGGTCATTGCCGGACCCCAGGACTCTCCTTTCGAGGGGGGCACATTTAAACTCGAGCTCTTTTTACCAGAGGAATATCCCATGGCAGCGCCTAAAGTACGCTTCATGACCAAAATATATCATCCCAATGTAGACAAGCTGGGGAGAATATGTCTAGACATTTTGAAAGGTACGTCAATACTCTTGTTACTGTATGAAAGCCTGTATGCATTGTGTCCTCTGATGTTTGGCCTGTGGATGAAGTGAGGGCTTTGCCGATTTCATCTTGCTCAAAAGATCAAGGGCCTTGTTCGTTACACTTGTGACCCCTCACTGGAGCTTTGTGCCGCGACTACCTCATATCAGCATCGTCTCTTCTTTGCCCCTGCAGCCTAAAACTCTCTATTGTCCCTCTCGATTTTATTCTTAATAATCCCTCTGTTTTCATTTTGATCAGATAAATGGTCGCCAGCTCTCCAGATTCGCACAGTGCTGCTATCAATCCAGGCGTTACTTAGTGCACCCAACCCTGATGATCCCCTTGCAAATGACGTTGCAGAGAAGTGGAAGTCCAGTGAAGTCGAAGCTATAGAAACAGGTGAGCGCTATGATCTGGTTTATTAAACTTTCCATCCAGCGCTTGCCTAGTGCTCCCTCCCCCCTCTGTCATTTAGATTATACACACATGTCTTTATGCAGTCTTTGTAAACGTGCCATATAGGTATCATATACGTGACTCATGTTCATTATGTGGGTTTTTTATTTTTTTGTTCTACTTTCCAGCCAAGTCATGGACCAGGCTTTATGCTGGAAGCAAAAATGATGTGTAGAGCAGCCCAGCAAGTGGAGATGCAAGTGTGAACATAACTCCTTATGTTCTGCCAAGACCTCTACTGACTTCATTTGTATTTAAAGGACACAGTCTTAAATATACATGCATATATATTATACAATAAACATGAATATATATTGTAAAGGAAAAAAACAACTGCTGATAATTGGTGATTTAAATGCTCGCTAAGGGATGAAATGACTCGTCTTTGTCCGAACTCACTACTGTTCAAATGCATGGTCAGAGGTTTTTAGATCTACTCACCAGGCTTTTTTTGCCCATTGATTTTTGGAAAGTTTTGCCAACTGAAGCTTTAACAAGCACGAGAGGGGGGGGGGGTAAAAGAGTCCTACATTTCACATGTTTGGGGGGTGGGTGGGTTTGGGGGTACTGGGGCAGTGGAATAGACAGGGAGGAGGGATTGGCTGGATGTGTATACTTTTTACATTTCTTTTAATTGAGTTTTCTTGTGTCGCTGTTTTGTGTATTGGAAGCATCTAACTACTACTAGCCCGCTATATGTAGACACTCACCTGGAGGCTGAATAGAGTTTTGTGCTTAAAACTATGGTAGCCCTGCATCTTCTTTAAGTCACGTCTGGCTGTTAAATACAAAATAATATGACTAAAAAAACCAAACTAAGCCTGGCACTGTCACATCAACGTTTTCAGCTAAGTGTAAATGTAGGCTTGTGGAGGGTAGGGTGGACATTGCGGACGTTGCCTTCGTTTTAGCATGTGTTTTATTACCATATCCAGTCTTTTATATGTGAATCTTTCTTGCTATGCCGTACTGACTTTTCTGCTTCCCCCTCCCCCGTGTACTGCTGCAAAACTGTAGTTTACTTCTTCAAATGGCATTTATTTCACAACTCAGTGGTTACATTTGAGCTGTCGGACGTTTGAAGGCAAGAGTGTGGGGGATCGTGGGGGGGGGGGGGGGGTTGGTGTTAAAGGAACTGATGAGAGGAGATGTTTACTTGTTACAGGATCAAATTCCAAAAGGTCAATGAAGACTTTGACTCTCAACCGCCGTGATTGTTTTTTTTGCTGAAAAGTCCGTATTCATTTCTTTCTGTTGATCTGGGGAGGAAATGCTTTCGTGCTCTCACAATGCTATGAAACAGCCCACCTGCATACTTTTATGTTCTGTAAATAAAATCTGTTGATTAATAAATAGTTGTCTTGGTATAATTCTTTATGGGATTCAGGATTGTGTTGGTGTATACAGACGGGAAAAGTCTGGGTGAAGATTACACCTTAATCACCTATTTAGTACATGGATTTCATAACCACATAATTCCCATCATTGCGCAACAGTAACTTGAGGTCTAACCAGCCATGATAGGTGATAACACCTGTGTGGGTGTGCAGGTCTTTCTAAGTTTTGTATACATTTAAGAAACAAGTAACTAAAGTATAGTTGTTTTTTAAAAAATAAGTACAATATTTCCCATCTATTGTGAGAAAGAAATTGTGAAAGTAGCAAACAATTTGAATACTCCAGTAAAGTGATTCAAATACTTTCAACCACTGAGAACTACACCAACAAATCTTTACTTTTAGGTACTTTTATTTAAGACTGTACATTATAGAATATGTAAGTTTGTACTAAACATTAATTACCTCTGGTAATTATGACTATTTAGCTACTGACATTTTTATTATTTTATTTAATCTGTTGATTCCTCCCTCTTTCCCAGTGAACTATTACTTCATCAGTGTGTGGGATTTGCAATGTGCCCAGTCTGAAGTCCTGCTGGGTACTAGAGGTGTCCATTGTGGACCCTGGTCTATTCCATGGACAACAAAACACATCTTTATACAAATGATATATGGTGGTGTAGTACTTAATGCAAATTGAACCAAAGTCATACTGTTCTCTAAACTTGATAAATAATACCGGAGATGTAGCCTGCATGCTCCCATGCCCCTGAAATTTTAGTAATTATCTCTGCAGAACTTGGAATGGTACCTTTTTATCCTCATTTGAGCCATAGTGCTGCTCTAGGTCAGGATACTTTTTTTTTTATTCCATAACCATCAAGACTTTTGTCCATTGAAAAAACAAGACTTTCTTGTTCTGGTTTCTGCCAGATATCAGTGTCCCTTTGCGACACCTTGCTAATCAGACATTGTCACTTTATAACGCCTCTAAACATTTTCACCCTTGAACACATCCTGTGGTTTAGAGACAGTCTACCTCCACTAGAGGGAAGCCTTGAGTTTTGGTACATTTATGCTCAGCAGTAGTTACTTTACAAGTTTCACTACCAGAGGAATGCTGCTGTAAACAACCTGAGAATGTTCCCACCAGGCTGCCTCACTGAACTGAAAGTTGTTTTGTTTATTTGACCCTGACTTTAAACTGCAGGGAACGGCACTGTCTCGTTCAGTGAAGGTACTGCAAATGCACTGCAAGGGGGCGAGTTTTGGTTTGGATATGTATGTATGTATGTGTGTGTGTGTGTATGTACTGTATGTGTGTGTGTGTGTGTATGTATGTAAGTATATGTATGTGTGTGTTAGAGTGTATGTAGCCTTTTTTTGTGAACATAAGTGACCCCCTTCCACCCACTCACTACCCCCTTTAAAAATAATGCTATTTATATCCAACAGGATATAAAAATGGGGGAAATTAAAAAGTGGGAGGATAAGGAGCCAGTGTGTTTGTTGTGATAGTTTTAAAGAATGCTTTCTGAAATAAAACTCACAATCTGTTGGTTTAAAACGGTCATCTTTTTTCAGTTTCTCACTCAAATTATCTTCAAAGTATCTCAGTTTGATGATTTATAAGTGCTAAATAAAAACCCGGCCGCATGGAACTGGCAGCTGTAAGACACTTCATCCACGTTTAGCTTAAAATGATGAACATGAAACTCGGTGTAACGTGGGAGCTGGCAGGCAGCTTGTTGCGCAGCTCTCAGGTCAGCTGGTAGCACCTCCGACCACAGACGGGAGCGAGTTTGTTGAATCATGCGTGTTGACAACGGAACTAAACCACCGTGGTCGGTAAGCCTACAAAATACGACCAGAAGCGCTCTTAACATTGCCCAGGAATGAATGAAGCGAGTGCACGCTTCAGAACTGCGACTATCTGAAGAAGCTTTCAAAGTTGGGAGCATATTTTCGGGAGATTCGCTGCTCTCTCGGACAGCCACTTTCTTCAGCGTCTGGTTGAATCCAGATTTGCGCTTCCACCAACACACCCCCCCCAAACAAAATCGGAGACTCGACGATTGGGAACATAAATGATGAAGTTTAAGCCCAACCAGACCAGGACTTACGATGGCGAGGGGTTCAAGAGAAGAGCGGCGTGTTTGTGTTTTAAAAACGAAAAAGAGGACGAGGTAAGAGAGGTGTTGGTGGTCAAACTGTTTGCAGTGGGCATACCAGGCTTTATAATTAACAAAGTCTCCATTTTGCCACTGAAGTGTGCCTGTTTATATCATACAGTAGCCAGACGTGACCACATAACGCAGTGTTTTATTGTGTGCGAGAGTCACGTCTTTGCCTTTAATTGACGTGCTGGGCAGAGGTGAACACCTTTGGCTGAAATCCAAAATATTTGACCTATGAAAAAAACGAGGGGTCTTACAAGTTGGCACTCTTTGTAACCGGCTCTCAGCAGGAGACCCATCAATTTCATTTCCTGTCTAGGAGGAAATCCAGATAAGTCATAAAGACAAGGCATCCTCATTGTGTCCTGGCAGCGCACACTGTGCTGGCACGAGGGGCTGTCACTGACACTGCTGCACCGTCAACAATGTATTTGGTTATTTAGTTCTTCAATGTGCACCTTCAGCCTTTAAATACCACTTTATTTTTCAAATATTGCATCTATATCAGTGCACTATAGGGGGGTGTTTGTTTTCTAACTTGCACTGGCATCAGCTGATGTGGTTGTGGTACAGGGTCATTTATCAACACATGTCATTGTGATCACTGATCCTCTGCTGAGGCACCACGCAGCTCCCGCACTCTGCTGCTGCTGCTGCATTTCTTTTTTAGTATGATCGCAATGGAGTGCTGCAACAATTCTCTCATCAATTCTTATGTAGCCGGTATTAAATTAGGTGTCATACAGTATAATTAGCATATGCAGGACTTGTCCTACATCCGCTCAGTCACCGGCTCAAAAATGTTTACCTTTAACCCAAAGAAGGGTGATTCTACAGTCCATCATCAAATGTGACATGTTACCTCAAATATTAATATCAAATGCATCCTGCCAACTAATGTGGCTCATGAGGAACTTTTAGATAATTTCAAATGGTGACATATATATATATATATATAAGTAGAATAAGAACGCAAGTAGCTATTTTATTTTTATTTTTACAATCTGCTCAGAATAATTCATTTGAAAAACAAGCAGCAGCAGTCAGCATGTTCATGTCATCACAGTATGTTTTCGCTGAAAGTCAGTTAACAACAATGATTTTACTGAAGGCTTTACGTGCTTGCTTTGGTTTGCATTTTACTGTAAAGAAGTTCATATTAGGCCAATCATCTGAGTCACTCCACCAGAAATAGAACTACATTGATTTTTGAAATGTTGACACCTCATTCATTTAGCGTAGCATGAGTATAACCTCTGTCATCAGTGTCTTAGCTGGATTGTGATCAGGTGTTGATCACCTTAAAGCTGATGTGGGTCTGTACAGTCAAAGCTCCTCCTCCCTCTGAGCTCTCACTGAGGTGTGTGCTGCCTGTTGGGGTCATTAACCTCCTCTGCTAAGCTCTCTTGTTTTCATACAGAAAGGCGACTGCTGATCTGGTGGTTTTTGAAAGCCTTTTGGCTGTGTGTGTGTGTGTGTGTGTGTGTGTGTGTGTGTGTGTGTGTGTGTAACTGCTTAGGTGGAAGTGCCTACGTGTTTCACATGGTGTTTGTGTGAAATTGTGCATGCATGTGTGTGTGTGTTGTGTACATTTGTGTCAGTGAGACAGCTACCGGTGTCTCTGAAGCCCCCAGGGCCCTGCGTTATCTGTGGGGCTTTTTACAGGGCAGAGATCTAAGGGAGGCTGCTCTCGACCTCCGCAGCGATTAGTTTACCACCTCATCATCAGCCGTCACGTAGCAAACGCTTCACACCTCATCAATGTCACATACGCCGCAACACTCCTATTTGACATTAAACAAAATGAGCACAGTGCCTATATTTCTTGAATTGGTTTACATCACTTTGTAGTCGTCAGATTTTTTTACTTTGACGTTATTGTCAAAAAAAGCCAACTTCAATCTACTTTGACTAACTTTTGTGAGACAACAAAACATGAAACTTCCAGGGGGGGGGTACTTTTATTGCCACTGTATTCTCGATTAGTGGAAAGAAATTCACTACATAAAGTTCTGCTTCATTACTTTTAAAGTAAGGAATCAAGGTAGGAAGTGGAAGGAATGCCTCAAGGAATGAATCATTCTTTTGCATCCTCTTTGGCCTCTATTTTTAATCAAATTGCCCATAATAATTTTCTAATCGTAAAGGTAATGTGTTGCTTATTTAAAATGGCTTCATAAAGAGTAGGGTTGTGAACCAGTGAGGTAAAGATCTAACTGCAGATTCAGTTCCCTGACTGCGATATCACATGACAGCAGAATCACTCGTACCTTCTAACTTCGCCTGTCGTCCATACATAAATATTGACAGAGTTGCCTGTGTTAAGAATAGGTTACGCAAGAACAGAAACACCGAACATGCATTTAAGCAATTACATCAGTGATCCAAAGCAGGAAAGCAGGAGCTCTTTGTTTATTTGAAGTCGTAGTTTTATAGTGTGCTTATTAATAATGGGGTTGGTGACTGAATAAGCTAAGCGAACAGTAAGAGTCCTGAGATTTCTTGCCTTTATCTTCCTCCTGACCTGGCAAGAGGGTTGAGTTACAGCCAAGCCAAGTCACACAGCGGGAAGTTCCACTCATCATCACAGTCATTTCTGGGCAATACAGTCCACCTCTGACAGCAGTGAAGATGGTCTCATTAGTGCTCTTCACAAATCTGCCATGCTTCCACTATCGGGGCTCAGAAGGAGTGCAGACACATCTTAACGCTGGGAAAGCTCTGCTGGGACAGTCGTGTCCACCTATAGAATAACATGAAGGGTGTAAGCTGCTTGTTTTTCATCAATCTTCGCTGTCAAAGAGAGCTATTACTTACGTGTCAGGTGTCCAAAAGGATTTGGGAACTATTCACACGTGAACTTGATGTGGGTCAGTGTGATGCCAGAATAGGGTTTACGGTCAAGTGACTGCATCTCTTGAGGGGCACCGTGCTCAAAAAAGACCAAACTGCATTTGTTTGAGGTCAGTTAAACATAGTGTGGCTTTTGGTTTGATTATTTCAGATTTGACTGCAGATTTGTCAGCTCTTTTTGTCATGTTTTATAGCACCTCGCCTCATTTGTTTATTATTTGATAAGCAAATGATGGCTGAAATGGGTCACTGCAATGTTACTTGTGGGACTGTTTTGGTGAGTTTATTATTTTAATTCCGACTGTGGACAAACTCAGTTTTTACAAATCAATATCAATTAGTTGACAAAACATGTAAGTGTAATGCGACTATGAATGTCTTTGGTCGAGGACTGTCCTACTGTATTCTATTTTTAGGTTGTTGATCATCATACTATTTAATTGTTTAGTGTTATATACATAATCCACCTAAAATGTGAGGTATTCCTTCCGGGTATTTCTTTTATTGTGTCCTCCTGTGGTCCCACATGCTCTCAGGCAGGTAAAGTGAAAGTGATACACACACACACACACACACACACACACACACACACACACACACACAGCAAAGGTCAATCTAAAGGTGTCTGCATGTGTTTTTCTTGTGTATCTGTTTGCGCTTCTAATTCTGAAACATACACCGTCTGTTACTCTCATTCACTTATTTTAATTATGCGGTAAATAGTGTGACATGCTCAGCAGCCCAATCCACACCACGCTGATCTTGCAATAAGTAAATGAAGTGAATGACATGTGAGATGTTTAATACACATCCTGCTGAATGACTAGCACCACACTCAGCCGCCACCAGACACCTATAGTGGTGACGGACTCTAAACATGGGCATGCCGTTGGCGTGTTTTTGGCACCCTGAACTCGGCAGCAGGGACCTGACGAGGGCCTTTCTCCTTGGCAGGTGCTACTGGTGAGCAGCAGTCGCCATCCAGACCAATGGATCGTGCCAGGAGGAGGCATGGAGCCCGAGGAGGAGGCCTGTGGGGCCGCCGTCAGGGAGGTCTACGAAGAGGTAAGCTCATCCACAGGAAAAACAGGCACAAACATCATGTAACTGTTCTTCGGCACTGTGTGATATTAACGTTGATTTAAAAAAACAGAAAGCTGGTTCAAATATGAAGATGTTTGATAATGCAATAAAATACAGCAAAACCACAGGTATGACCCTGGAACCTTACATAACATTAGAAAAAATGCTTTAAGGAAAAATTCTCCATCTTTTATGTGGATGTCCAATCAGTGTCGATGGTAGATGTAGTGCAAAGAGAACAAGGAGTTTCCCTTTTTTGTGCGACATGTA
The DNA here is from genome assembly GCF_004355925.1 of Anarrhichthys ocellatus. NCBI lineage: Eukaryota > Metazoa > Chordata > Actinopteri > Perciformes > Anarhichadidae > Anarrhichthys > Anarrhichthys ocellatus. The sequence goes on from NW_022280032.1 coordinate 13,767,297, forward strand.
GAGCTCGCCCCCTTGGCTCACTTCATACATCCATGAGCTACCCAGAGAAATCCTAGCTGAAACAGCTTGTAGTTCTTCCTACCACCGACTACGTCACTGTCGCAAATAGCAGCAGTGGATGCAGGAAGAACAACCGATTTTGCAGATGAGACACCGAGAACAGCAGGATTTTTTTTTATATCCCTAACTTGGATAGATAGAGATAAGGTTGAAAAATCGAAGAATTTTCCCTTTAATTGACATGTCTGTATTGCACACTGAAAATTATTTGTTTGTATTCAATTCATTTTGAGAGGCTAGAAGCATAGATGCCTATGATCGTTATCATAAACATTAAGCGAGTATATCAACAATTTTTGAAAGTTATAGTTATAGCCAATACTGAGGGATAGAAGTATTTGGCAATGATGCCTTCATTGCCAGTCAATTGTTCAGTGGTTTGTTCAGCGGGTGCTGCTGGTAGTTGGAGTGCAGTGCGCTGTGAGCCTCTGCCTTTGATAGAAGTGTGCTGCCAGTTTTGAAGTATGGCAGTGACATTTGGGAAGGGTTTCCAGTTACCCATATCCTCTGCCTCCGAGACCAAACATGTACCTGAATATAGATGAGCTGCAAACCAACTACTGAGGCAGGCTAACAATTCAAAACGTCATGTTCAACACCCGCTCGTGTGAGATTTGTCCATACTATCGGAAGATTTTCGAATTCAATTGCTATATATTTTTTTTTCGGTATGATCACTATAACAAAGCAAAGATAACATTTTGAAAAATGTTCTACTTATACAACCTTTTTTGGTTTGTTGTCCATTAGTATAGACAGTAGCTGTGTCTCAATTCTCCTCTATCAACTCTTTTGAGTATGTAATGTGTTCACACTGAAAAAAGGACAAAAGTCAAAAGCATGCATACTGGAAAAACAAGCTTGATTTTTGACTGTGTTGCTGATGTGGACTATTTGACCACAAAGCTATGAACAACGGAAATTAAGGAGCTGCTTGCAGCTGCACAAAATTAAAATAAATGGCAAATTGTGGTTAAACTGCTCCAGAAAGATCTTGGAAAACATACAAACAAGTAGTTAAAATATATGAGTTCCATTTGTTCAGTTTAATGTATGAGAATGTCTTGTATATTTACTGCAAAAACAATATTATATAAAGTCAAGTAGGAGATATACTGTACACAATCGCTATGCAGTATGGAATTGGCAGCAATGGTCTCTGTCTGTTGTGGGTTCCAGACGTCCTAGTTGATCTGAGTTATGCCACACAGCAAAGGCCGAACAAAGCCAGGCGCTCCTGCAATGTTCTTGTGTTAAGTCCACCTGTCTCGTCATCAGACCATGTTTAGGTCTAGCTGGTCACCTCGGCTATACGCTGCCTCACGAGCTTGCGGAGATGCCATGGTACCATGCCACAGGGTTACCGCTCCTATATGGGACAACTGATCAACTGAGAATGTGCATACAAATCACAACAGAGACTAGCTGTTCCTAATACCAGGTCACATGTCACAGGAAAATATCGCACAGTGAAAGGTTTGTTAGTAAGAATTTATGAAAGAAATCGACAGTAGTGTTCAGCATCGGCTGTGTGTTGAATGACTCCTGGTTCTTTTTCTTCATGTGTGTACAGGCGGGTGTGAAGGGCAAACTTGGCAGACTACTCGGGATTTTTGAGGTAAGCTTGTCAAACTCATGGGGAATTATAATATATTCTCACATGGCGTACAACTCACGATATTACACTGATTCAAGTCTTGTATCAGCTTAGCTGGTAACCCTACTATCATGCCCAGGGTGCCTATGTAGGCTTGCCTGTGTTAACATCGTGTCTTTTGTTGTGTATGAAAGCTTTGTTTGCATTGCATTTACACAGTTTATTGCAGTGATGTGAAGAAGTGTCTTCCTCTAAACCTTTGCAGCAAAATAAAGACGGAAAGCACAGGACGTACGTCTTCACCCTCATAGTGACGGAAACACTGGAAGACTGGGAGGACTCTGTCAAAATTGGTACGTCTCGACGTAGGAAAAAAAACAACTTCTGCAACAAATGAGTTTGGTTCCAGGGGTTTATTGAAACTAAATTACCTTGATTGAGGTTATCAAACCCATACATTTTGTTTTTCAGGCAAATTAAACACTGTCATTACACAGATCATGATACTTCTGTGCATAATCATAATGGCATACAGAAGTTAGTCCGACTCAGTTAAATGGTGGTTGAGAAAGACTGTCGAGGTCTCCAGTCATCACTTTGTAAACTGAGAAACTGGGACACACACACATACTTATCCAGGAAGTCAAACCACCCGATCTACAGTGTTACAATCCTACAGCACCAATTTGTCTTCCTAAATGAACTACCACTACACAGCATTATTGATATTTTATCCCATTTTATCGACAATGTTCTCCTAAAATGTCAGGAGGCGTCATATAGGAGATAATTAATAAGAGCCTAAGTGATTAGTTCAACGACAGAAAATTCATCTGCAACTATTTTGATAATCCATTAATCGTGAAGACATTCTCTGGTTCTAGTTAGAGGAGTTTGTGCTCTTCTTCTTTGTTTTATTTGATAGTCAACTGAACTTCAAGATTTCGGACTGCTGGTTGGATAAAACAATATATCTAAAGATGCCACCCTGGGCTTTACCATTTTTCTGTACTTCAGACATTTTTCAGTTCAGATAAAATTAATTATGAAAATGATCATCAGCCCTAGAATCCATATCCTTTCCCTCATTGCTTACTTTTGCCCCATAAAATTGAAAAATAAAGTTGCCCGTCATGTGGATTATGTGTACACATGTGATCACTATTTGTTTTTAATATGTTTTCGTATTTCAAATCTAATGCTTTTATTGGAATCTAGTAACTCAAAATGTAACTATTGCTGGTCTATTGCTAGTCTGGGAAAAAAAGTGGTTGTGATAATTTACCCCCTTCACTAACAAAGAGTTGAGTCACATGGGGGAGGAATGTTTGTTGTTCTCATCACTCACCACAGCCCCCTCCTTACCTTTCTTCTCTGGTCTAATTCACTCTCCTCCTCTACTGAAAGGCCAGTGTACTTCAACATGATAATAATAATAAAGATAATAATAGAATTTCTTTACCGAAATGCTGTTTGGAATAGAATTGGTGGAAATGATGGGTTTGCATTATTAATAACTCCCAGCTGACGGTTTACGGGACACATTGTTTTTATGGAAGGTGCTTTTCTTAGGAAGGTTTTGTGACATGAGGGCTTCATAAACACCAACTGAAGTAGGTCAGGAATGTCCATTTCCACTCTGACTTGAGTGTTGAAACATGTGCTGAACAGTTTATTCTTGAGCGTGTTGTATACTATTGTGGTTTCGCAATATTTCGCCGTTTGAGCAATCTTACTCACCGCTCAGTGAGATGCTCAGTAATGCTGCTTAAGAGTTTTAGTGAAGAATGTCAGCGTAATTAGAATTACTTACGGTCAACAAATCATGCTAAATTTATGCTGAACTTAATGAGTCGGAGTAACAGATCGAGAAGGAGAAAAGGTGAGAAAGGGTGCCATGCTGAGGCATTCATAAATAACAAGAATTTGGCAGAAATTATCCAGGAAATTGCACGCTCAAATGAAAAATGACCTCATTCATTTCAAAGAAAAGTTCAAAACAGTCTTCAGGCAGGAATGCATCAACCACAAATTGATGGCTAACAAGTCAACTTGAGACATACTAATGTGTAAATTTGTCAGTAAGAAATAAAAATATATAACAGGATTTACTTCTGGTTTCTTTCATATCTTTTCTCAAGCTTAAACACTGAAGCTAATTAAGAACACTGAAGTGAAAAATATGAGTGATGGCAGTTCAGATTATTATTATCTATATACTGTATTATCATCCATTGTGTATTCATTGTGTAGTTAAAAAAGGTCAATATGCTTGAAACGGAGTGCTTGTTCGATTGTCGAACAGCCTCTGAAACCCATCTTACCACACCTTTCCAACATCTAAATAGGGAAGGCCACATCAAGGCATCCAACAATTGTTTTTTCCCAATCAAAGCTGAAATGCTGACAGACTGAAAACCACATGGTCTCAGGTTCAATACCAACAACGTTCAGTATAATCCATGGTTGTTGATAAAGGTTCATTGAGCGCAACACCAAACATCTGATGATCAGTCCCTGTCCTCCCTTGAATGTTTTCGCAGGAAGGAAGAGGAAGTGGTTCAAAGTTGATGAAGCCATCAGGGTGCTGCAGAGCCACAAGCCTGTCCATGCAGAGTACCTACACAGGCTCACAAGCACCCGTAACCCCCCCTGTGGTCCTGTGTGTAGCCCGACTAAAGGCAACACCCCGAGCTCCCAAGTGACGGACAACAACACGTCTCACTATGTTGTTTGCTCCACACAGGGCTCAGATCTAGCCAACAGATAGGACCAGCACCACCAGCAGCAAGCACTTCTTTTGAGAGGACAACGCGATGGACATCTGGGAAAGACTTCTGCTTTGATTGCATTACTAAAGCAGCCTCTTAATATGTACAGTATGGACTTCCTTTAAGTTGATTTGAAACCCATTTTTTAGGGAGTGCCAACAGGTTTTCCAAGTATATTTAAGATTTTATATGTATATTTTTTAATAAATCTCAACAGCTAATGGAGCAAATGTTTCCTTTAAAAGCATTCAGCTTGAGATGGATTTTCTCAGTGAGCTGCTTCTGCAGTGTAGGTCCTATTTAGCCTTTAATGCACAATATTTTACCAGCAGTGCACATAAGTATTTGGGTTGTTTCTTGGGAAGTGTTTGCCCTTAGAGGAAGTCATATACCCACAGTGACTCGGTGCCAATTAATTCCCCTCTTCAAGATGTTTTTGAAGAGGAACGGTTACATGTGAATGAGTCACTTTTTACAATTCATTTTTTTGTGAATTGTTTGGGCATGTTTGGGAAGCAAGACCTAATGTCACCTGACTACATCTCAAGTCTTGTAAAGTATTTCTGTATTTGTATAAGTGTGAACAACATTGCTCCTCCTATAATTACCAGTTTACAAGTACACACAGTGTTATCGCTAATCACTAGTAACAGTGTAATGCTGTCATAAAGATTAGGCTTTATACCAGCCACCACACTAAAATAGACTTAAATTCTTCTTCAAGCATCCTTTTGTTTGTATATATAGTTAATGTTGTCAGGCTGAATGTTAAATTGAACAAAGAACAGCGTATTGGTAGGTAGATAAATACCAGCTGCTGTATAATGGAACGGAGCTGCAGTCAGCAAATTCAAAACTAGCAAATGTGCCAAAGTTCATACAAGAACTAATACATGTCTGCAGAAGACACTATGATTATAAAGTGCATTTGACAAATTGTCCTGTCAATGTTTGGGCTGAGAGGCCTTTTGTTTTACCGGAGAATTGCAATGTGCTTTAGTCTGAGTCTTCTAAGTGCCTTCACAAACAATAGTGTTTAGTTGTGTTTAGTTTCTACAAGACACTTTACACCCAGCAGCCCTTACTGGAAGCGGTACAATCTGCACTTACACACAATGTCGATAGCAGACCCTATATTTCTTGGCTGTGGTTGGATTCCAACAATTGGATGTTGAAGGAATTGTTACAATTTCATGTACAGTATTTAGTTTGCATTGATTTTATTTATTTGTTTCAAAGGGAAACACTCCCTACCATCATGAACAGGAAACTATGACCGGAAGTCATAGTCAGTGTGCCAGACTTCTTTTGTCAGTGCAACGTATGTTATAAACTCAGTTTATTGAATATCATTGGCTCTTCTTGATAAATCCTTTTTTTTTTTTTCTATTTGTTTTTGTGACTGGAATTTTCTGCAGTGTGCCATGGTGTTGTATATAAAACCTTTAAATTAAAAAAAAAAAACGTTTATTGATCATCCCCATAGCGATGTTGTTTTAATCAGTGCAGTAGAAATATGACAACACTTGTTTTATAATCTTGAATATAGCCAGGCTGTGTGTCCTGCTTGGGTTTAACCATCCTTCCCTTGACCCGCCCATTCGCCGCTGCTGTCGGAGCTCGGTCAGGTGTTCGTTGTACAGCGACGTAAACTTTGCATTTAGAAAACTGATTGGATTTTGTGTCGGGAAAAACAAAGACGAGGCTATGCTCAGACGGATACTTCAAATGGTAAGCTTCTGGTTCAACAAAGTCAACCGTGTCGCTTTAGTTTCGTTTAAGTCGAGTCGTTTTCCTTGGAAGACACGGGCCTATCCTTGTCTGTTTTCATGGTGGGGACGCACGTTTTAAAACACAGTGTGTTTTAGGTGGGCGGGGTTTTTATTTTTTCTCAACGGGAGTTCCTCGATTGGGAAAAGACCCCGCCACACCGCCAGATCGGAATAGGCATATCAAGCGCTCCTTCTGTGGGGTTGATACAGCTAGCCATCAAACGCTAACTTGGTTCTAATGCTAACGTTACTCCTGACAGGGATGTCGCAAGCTAACTAGTACCTCTGTAATGAAGCAGCGAACTATTAGCCTACGTGTCCTACTCTCCAGGGCTAATCGAGGCATAACGTAGCCAGCTAACGTTCTTGGTCACGGAATCATTTTATTTTCATGGTTCCTGTTAGCTAGCTATGTCATAGCAGGTTAATTCATCGTCCACTCATCACATGCTAACGTTAGCCACAGATTGACTATTGGGAAGTCCCGTGTCACTTGGTTTACCGCATCATGAAAAAAAAAATTTGTTTTAATTAACGTAAATTAAGCTTATACTAATGTGAATGCTGACGTTGTTGTTTTGGATACCAGCTTGTCACTACAGTTAGCCTTCATGTGGGAGTAAGAGGTTAGCTACTTAGCTAGCTGTAGGACTACAGTAACCACAGTGCATTGCTAACGTTAACTGCATCATTGTGTACACTTTGAAGTTCCGGCCTTGTAACCAGGAAAATCCATTTTACAACATTATGTATTTAGGTCGTGGACTGTCAGACCTCCAAGGGATGTATTGCAAACGTTTAGGAAGCAACACAAAATAAAACATTTCATGTTACGAATCACTGTATCGTTTCTTTCCTCTTCATATAAACCAACAGTAGAAGCGCGTTCATTATTAAAACAATGTAGGTGACAACACATAAGCTACATTATTACGGGTTTAGGGACAAATGGGAAACAATCGGATGGTCTGTCCTCTATATGATAACGTTAGTGAACCACTGAATTGGTTTACATCTGTCAACATTGTAACATTTTATTATGGCATACATTATATATTAAATTGCCAAGAATAATCAAGACATAATTTAAAAACAAACATATTAAAATGTACAATAAAATATGGTAGACAAACAAGATTATAACAATTAATTGTTACTGTATTATGTGCTATGAAAAAGAAGGTTCTATGCGATCTTAGTGGAGCATTTGGCCATCATACCATTGTACCATTGGTGCCAAGTACCATACATCACCAGATCCGCACCATCCCCAACCATAAAGCGTGGTGGTGGCAGCATCGTGCTGTCGGGATGCTGCTCTGCTGGAGGCTGGGTTGTGACGGCAGAGGGAAAAGTTAATTACACGGAAATCTAGCAGTTGCAAAACAATAATGTTAGTGTCGTGGAGTGGCTAAATCAGAGTCGGCCTCAATCCAATGGGGAATTTGTGGCTAGACTTGAAAACTGCTGCGCACTTACAATCTCCATGCAACATGACAAAGCTTCAGCAGTATCGTACTTTTTATAGACATCATACAGCATCTGGAGGAACTGGTGTCACCACATACTACAGTGTTGTTTATCTTGATACGACTGTCTGAAATATTTATGCTTTCAAAAAGAAAACAATCCAGGGTAGAGCTATTTATTACTACATTTATTTAAGGCTTATAATGCTAGAGTGCTGTCATACCTTCAGATTCATTTGATCTATTTTCTGCTCTTTAGACTCCTGGGAAGGGGGGCTCCCAGAATGCAGATTCAGAGCAGCCCAGCACAGACCTCAACCACGATCAGACGTCTGAGGTAACGTGAACGGACACATGGCTTTTCTAGCATTTTTTTCTGCCCATGAAGCAGATCCGAAGTTATTATCGATTGGTTGATTCCTACGACGTGTTTCTGTGTTCAGGGCTTCATCTGTCCTCAGTGTATGAAGTCTCACAACTCTGCAGAGGAGCTGTTTAAGCACTATGAGCTGTTCCATGACACCGGGGACCTGCCCACTCATATGGCCCCCACTCGGTGAGACTTCATTTACGACAATGAGTCTGACCTTATGGTGACAGAATTTGTTTGTTTGTGTATTTTTGTGAATGCGCTATTTCCTCCTTTTTGTAGGGAAGACCTTACAATGCTGCGGCAAGAAGTTCAGGACTTGCATACTTCTCTCAAGGTAAAGTGGAGGTTCTGACCCGAACAGAGGTCTACAAGTGGTTGGTTCATACAAATACTTTAGTCTGTGTTTTCACCTGATTAGGAGGAAAAGTGGTTCTCTGAAGAGCTCAAGAAGGAGTTAGACAAAGTCCAAGGACAACTGAAGCAAGTAATTCCTTCAAGATGTTTAATATATTTTCAAATGAAATCTTCTGAATATGAAACTGCTTGATAAAACATGATGGCATTGCTTACTCTTACTGTACATGTTTCTCTCTTTCCCTCCTTTCCACAGAATGATGGACAGGTGACCTCGGAGGATTCAGGTAGGGAAACTTATACTTAATAGAGAACTGTGGAAAAGGATGCCAAACATCAATCTCTAATATACGGTGCTCTTTTTCTCAGCCCTTGAGAAGAAGTTGAATGAAGCAGAGACGGAAAAGTTCAACATCAAGCAGATGAAAGACCTGTTTGAGCAGAAGGCTGCCCAGCTGGCCACAGAGATAGTAGGTCAGTGTGGCGCCTGGATACTGGGAGGCCTGTGTCTGTGGGTCTGCATCATTTTACAACACTAAAGTACTCTTGTACTAAACCACTATTAAGCTCAATCTATCCGTTGTGTTTTGTCTTAAACACACTTTGCATAAGTTGTTCCTTCAACGTTTGGTTTTATGGACTAACGACATGGCTTTTGCATTTTACATTTTACACTGGTAATGTTTTCCTTAAATCAGTTGGCTGATGTAAACAAGAGAGGTATTGGTGTGTTTTTTTAAATTTTTTTTAATTGGATACAATTAAATATTTTGAATCGTTGAATTTGACAGACTTAAAGTCCCGCTATGATGAGGAGAAGAGCCTCAGGGAGGCTGCTGACCAGAGGCTGGGCAAACTGACCGAACAGCTCCAGAAGGAGAAGCAGGAGAACAAGGGACTCCAAACAGAACTGGTACAGCGTACACTTGGTTTCCATTAAGTATTTATTCTCTTCTCACACAGCTTGAGTCATACTTAACACTTTGTGGAGACCTTTCATGAATGCTGTGCTTTTGTTTGCGGGAATAACGTTGAATCGACACAATGAAATCCTTTTGGCTCAAAGCTGTGTGTTGGAAGAATCGAAGCAGATCTGACTCAGACGGCCCCTTCATCATTATTACCCTCATCATCACACTTTTATTTTATCTGTCTGTATTTGTTTTGTTACTGTTCAGAGTGGCTTAGGGGCGTCCTACAAAAATAGGTTTCCTTCTGGAGCTTCAAGGAGACACTTGATCAATTCAGCTATTACTAAGAATCCAGTTTTGACAGATTTTTTTATTTTTTTTGATACCAAAGATCCTGTTGTTCCCACTGTCTGCCGCTCAGTTCTCCCGGCTTTAACACAGTGCCTCTGTTCTGCCCCCTAGCTGCAGCGGCCGGGAGTGGAGGATGTGGAGGTGCTGCAGAAGGAGCTGGTGCAGGTCCAGACACTGATGGACAGTATGACCCGTGAGAGGGAAGAAGAGTCTGAGCGCCTCAAATCCCACTGCGAGCAGCTGCAGGCTAACTACACTACCTCAGAGGTGAGGGAACCAAATCACCCGCTGTACTGAAATGTAGTTCTGCAGATTCTCACGTTTTCCACTCTTCCACCCTAAATTGTACCTATCACAAGCACATAAAGATGCACACTGATTCCCACAGTTTGCATAATACGATTGTAATGTTGATGTGAAATACAGTTGTTTAAATTGAATACCGTCATTACTCAGGCCCACCAACTGTAGTTGTAAGATTCATATTCACAACTAGCTCTGAAATAACTGACGTACTTTCAGTATTCCATACCAGGTGGCTTTGTGCCTATTTCTCACTAATTAATGCCTGATAAATAATTCAGATTTATCTCCTGCATTTTGTTCCCACAAGGATGGAAACATTTATAGGGAAGTCCAGGTGCCGAACCTTTATCTTTATTTAACAAATGATCTCAAAAGATAGTTTTCATGCTTTTATAATTGAGGAACCACATTCTGAATTTATATGAAAACTCTGTTTTTAATCATGTAATAGCTCCTAAGATAATAAATGACAAGTGGCTACAGTCTGAAACTGTAGTTGCAATTCATGAACATGTTGGCGTTTTTTGCGATCAGCTGTCAATAAAATGTTCTGCGTAATGCTGCCGCAGCACGATGTTGTCACGATTACGTGTGGTAAATGTTTGTGGATTTGATTATTTATCCTCCCGTCCCAGTAGCATCTGGCTCTGAGTTGCAGGTCGGACGTTTGCTGTTGTTTTGTGCCTCACCTTTGTACGTGTCTCTCTTTCCCTCCCCTTCTTCTTTTGCTCCTCACACACTGTGTCCCTCCACAACACTCACTCTTTCTTCAAGATTCGTAAACTGGAGGTAAAACATGTTGTTTCAAGTTACACCTATTCAGGTTTTTGATGCATTTTTGTGTGTTTTAATCCTTGTTGTTACTCATCCATGTTGGGTTTGTTTTCTTCTTTCATGACATTCCTTCACAGTGGTGCTTCAGTTCTTTGATTGTCCACTCAATGGTTTGCAAAGAGAGTGTAACATGTGTGTCTGTTGTATTGCAGATGACCATATCCCAACTTAAAGCAGAGCTGGAGAAGGGTCCACAGGAAGCAGCTGTCTACACACAACAGATCCACCAGCTGCAGAGCAATCTGAATAATTTGCAGCAGCAAAGCCAGGTACCACACACACACCAACAGCTACAGTTATAGTCACATGAAGCAGATTACTGCAGGCGCAAGCATATCTGCTGAAGTATCTGCCACACATTGTAAAGCATGTGATTGTGTATGATTTACTTTTGCTTCAGTAATGTTGATAAGCCTTGCCAGCCGCCCCTCAAGTACAGAGCACACCATCTCAGTTTCTGTAAACCTTCCTCTGTTGCCCGGCATCAGGCCCCGTCACAATGCCCTGCTGTCACCAGCTCTTTTTGGCAACCCAGACGTGTTGATGCAAAAACCACATGCAGCTCTATAATTAAACCAGCAGGGGGGGATCTCTGCCATGCCAGCTCGGTCTCTTGGGGGGGGTGGTAACTGCACTGGCGCAGTGGAGGCAAAGGGATCCTGCCAGAGATTGAATCCTCCCACATCAGGCCGGTCAATGCCGTCATTGCCAAGTAGGTTTCCGGGTAAGAGGAGGATTACAGTGTGCTGCCCCCACCCCAAGCTTCTCCTCACAACAGGTTACCCTGAGATCTGATACCGATACTTATCTCATGAGAATAGAGACAAAAGTGACGGAGCAGACAGTGAGACACCGAGGATTAGGACTAAGAACAGACAGGCTAACGACAAACAGGGGTTTTCATTGGTCTGTAACTCCAGGGTTAGAGAGGAGAGACCCAGCAGGGGAGCTATGACAATGACACGAGAGGGATGAGGGGATAAAGTGTCTGCAGACGGTTGTTAATGTTGGCCAGCTGCTGTGGTGGCTTGCAGAGGTTTATTGTGAAGTCCAGGTGCCCTGTCACACTCTCTAGTTAGCAGCACGCTCCGCTATCAACAACATTATGTTCTTTATCACCATGTTTTCAAGTTTACTGCCAGAGCTTAAACCAGGGCCAGTGCTGTTCACATACCACGGTATTCCCAGTCCTGTGTCGTAAACCTTTCTCTAGAAATACCACAACTCACATTACTCTTGACAGCTGACCGTTCTTTTCCATCGCTTATCTATCGCATAAGTTGTTTGTGTCTTGCTGCAGCTCTTATCACACCAACTGTTTTAATGTAGAGGAGACAAATGGTTACAGTGTGGCTTAATAAATGGCCTAACCTTTCAGTCACTGTCAATATCTATCTTTTATTTTTGAGACCCTACTCCCTCAAAAAATGATTTAACTTGCTAGAGTTTATAGTTTCGCTTTCGTTTATTTGCTCCCTACTCGGGGACATCTATCACTCCAATAATTCCCAATCTTCTGGGCAATCTACCTAATGTTATCCTCTCCTGTTCTCACAGAGCCTGTCTGAAAAGCTTGCGCGTAAGGAGAAAGAGTACCAGGAACTGGAGGAGTGTCTGGGAGCTGAGAAGGCTGCCAAGAAGGGAGCTCAAGGCAGCCTGAGAGAGAGGGAGCTGGAGGTTCAAGAGCTCCAGGCTCGGGCCACAGGGTCCGAAGCCTCCCTGACGAAGGCCCGGACGGAGCTCGGAGAGAGGTTTGAGGAGGTGACAAAGTTGAAGAATGAGATCACGGAGCTGGAGGTGAAGCATGCAGAGCTGAAGGTGGAGAGGAAACAGTTGGAACTGCAAAGGGAAGAAAAAGACAACCAAGGAGCTCAGCAGCAGACTGAGATAAGTCAGGTGAGTGGGTTGACAACGATCACACACAGAGAGCACGCAGGACGCATCCAGTTGAGGCACAAATGTCCTATGTGTTAAAAAAAAGCAAAGTCAAAGAGGATTCCAGACAGTATCTGCTGTATTTCTTGCTATTAGTGTTGTCATCCTGCGCCTTCCGACTTAACCCCCCCCCCTCTCTATGTGCTCTTCCTAGCTGCATGCCAAACTGCTGGAGGCAGAAAGACAGCTGGGTGAGGTGCAAGGTCGTCTTAAAGAACAGAGGCAGCTTTCTGGGGAGAAACTAAAAGACCGTGAGCAGCAGGCCGCCGACCTGCAGCTCAAACTGTCCCGTGCAGAAGAACAGGTCGGCATCAGAAGAAAGGAAACTGAATTATTGTGATAGATCAGACAGAGCATCTGTACATAAATAATGACGTTTAAGCATGGATCCTAAGATACAATGTATTTGTATGTAGTTCAGAATAGATTTATTTATTACGGTTAAAACTGAGAAGCAGAGTGATTAAAACACGAGGATTAGAGATTATATTAAATTATCTCCTAAAAATAAACAAATCAAGATTCAAACCTAATGCATTTATGAAACTGTTGCAGAGTGATGTACAGAAACCGCACGATGCACGACATGACTGTGTTTTGCTTCCGCAGTTGAAGGAGAGTGCCAGTAAGAATACAGATGTGCAACACCAGCTGGAGAAAGCCAAGCAGCAGCACCAGGAGCTGCAGGCGCTGCAGCAAAACACAAATGGCAAACTCCGCGAGGCTCAGGTACTGTTCACAAGAAAGTCCTTCTGTTAGCACACATTGGAGAGGCTGTGCTCGACAGTGAGTTTCTTCTTCCAATAATCTGTAACATGGTCTTATACAAAGTCATCAAATGACCTCAAAAGAGTGTCGCAACGAGTAAATCGGGTGATAATACTGTGATGATAGTTTCATAGCTTGCTCGCTCACTCATGAAGCTGTCCTAAATTATACAAAGTTTTTAACCATAATAGTACAGGTCAGAATGCAGATTTTGAACGTCACCATATTGCAAAATGTTATTTTTTGATAATAGTAGAAATTTCAGTAGCTGGATTTGAAGCCACTGTGTGTCGTGGCTTTATAAGATTATAGCATATTTTACATTATTCTGATGGCTTAACATTTTGTCCGTTCACAAATAAAAACGTATGCCTGTGTGTACACCTCTCACACAACATAAAATACATATTTGTGCCAAAATATCTTTCTGCTATGCTGGCTCGTGCTGTAGAATGACCTGGAGCAGGTGCTGCGTCAGATTGGAGACAAGGACCAGAAGATCCAGAATCTGGAGGCACTGCTGCAGAAGAGTAAGGACATTGTGAGCCAGCTGGAAACTGAGAGAGACGACTTGTGTGCCAAGATCCAGGCCGGTGAGGGAGAGACGGCTGTGCTCAACCAGCTAAAAGAGAAAAACCATGGACTACAAGAACAGGTACGCACACACACACACACACACACACGGGTCCAATTTCATGTTGCAGTCAATTCTCTGTAGTACTAAGGGAGTATGACTTTGAGAAGACACATGCCACCCCTGACACAATTAATTGATTAATTAATACAATTAATAAATGTGTTATATTATATTAATTAGCATCATCTAGGAAGGCCCGTTTTATTTAACACTAAGTACAGGGAACAATTCGTCATTTTTAAGCTTATAAAACTGTGTATGTGGGTCTTAAAGGTCACACAGTTGACGGACAAGCTGAAGAACCAATCGGAGAGCAACAAGCAAGCCCAGGATAACTTGCATAAGCAGGTCCAGGAGCAGAAGACCCTGCTGCGTTCAGCCCAGGACCGAGCCCACACCCTGGAGACTTCCGTCACTGAGCTCACCACCCAGCTCGCAGACAGCAAGGAGAAAGTAGCCCAGCTAGATGCTCAGGTAAGCCTCTCCACAAGCATGTCCGTGTAGTATGTATTTAAACTATATATATATATATATATATATATATATATATATCTATATATATATCTCATTTATTGTATATATATATCATTTATATGTCATTTATTTCAGTTTGTACTCATAGACTTTAAAATCTGACTGTAAGGAGTGATCAAAAACAGTATGTTGTCATGATATTTATATTTAATAAGAACAGTTTTTGTGGGTCTGTTTTTCTTCAGCTGAAGGCAAAGACAGAGATGCTGCTATCTGCAGAGGCAGCCAAGGCTGCACAGAAGGCTAACCTGGAAAACAAGCTGGAGACGGCCCAGCATGCACTGCAGGACAAACAGCAGGTTAGCACCTTTGTTATGCCACTGATGTTGTGCCGCAGTATGTCTTTACTTTGACAACATTTGTAAGTCCCTGATTTATGTGTTGTCTTCCTTCTCCTGCTTCACTTTACTCACTTTTTTCTCCTCTTGTATCCTGCACCCTCTCCCACCATCTTGTAAAGGAGCTGAATAAGGCTCAGAAGAAGTTGGAGGAGCAGGCCCAAAGGCTCAAGGAGAGACAGGAGCAGTGCACACAGCTGGATGCCAGTCTGAAGGAATGCAAAGACAAACTAATGGCCTCAGAGCAGCGTATAGAGCAGCTGGAGGGGCTCAATAAGGTTAGTTGGACTGTAAAAAAGGCAAATTTAGGCCTAAAATGTTCTCTAGTGAGTACATACATCTTGTTTTTTATCATTTTTATTTGATTAATCTGGTGTTTTTATCTAACAGAAATTGGAGTCACAGGTCGGGGAGCTGCAGGCCACACGGGACCAGGTGCAGCAGGAAGTGCAGAAGCTGCAGAAGGAGGGGTCAGAGGTCAAACGGAAAGCAAAGGAGCTGCAGCGCTCGCTGGAAACGGAGAAAGCAGGGTGAGTTCACTGTGCTGGTGCATCAGCTTTATTGAAATGGGATTAAGAGTTGCAAGTGAATAATAAATGCACGTAAATCCAACTGTCACTAACTCTGTAACGGTATTTTAGTGATGGCACAGCCACATGCTAGTATTTTGGTTTGCTCCACTGTATTGAATATGCATATGAATCATACTTAACACAATATAAATGTCTTTCCACTGTTAAGGGCTACAACACTACAAGAGGAGTTGATGAAAAAAGCGGCTGCTTTGAGTGACATTCAGCAGCAGCTGGAGCGCAGCGAGCAGGACAAAGCTGCTCTGAAGGTCAACGTGGACACGGTGACCCAGGAGGGGAAAACGAAGCACGCAGAAGTGGACAGGAGAGCTCAGAGCCTGACGGTAGACCTACAGAAGGCCCAGCAGGAGAAAGAGGCTCAGAAGAAGGAGCTTGCCTCTACACAGGAGAGCCTAGGAAAGGCTAATAAAGCACTGAAGGAGAGCCGGAGTCAACTGGACACAGAGAGGAAGAACCATAAGTCAGCCATGGAGGAAAAGGTAGGTTCAGTAAGCTGTTGTTTAGACCATTTCAACAACACAGGGAAATCTGTCTCGCAACAAGGAGTGACAAATGGCCACCTAGTTACATCACCAGGACATTCACAAGCTCAATCGGTCTTAATCCTCAGGAAAAGTCCAATGAGAAGGCCAGACAGGAGCTTCTTAAGGTTAATGAGGCCGTCGCCAAGTCAATGAAAGAATCGCAAGAGCAGTTGCAGCAGATGGGAGAGGTGAGCTTCTGATACAATCGAGGATGGTGCGTTATTGTTTTGAGTGTTTGTTTGAACCTAAAGACCTGCTGTGTGCCAACAAATTTCAGGCAGAGAAAGAGTTGAAAGTGCAGCTGACCACGCTGGAGCAGCAGCGCTCTAACACTCAGGGGGCGCTGAAGGAGAAAGAGAAGGAGTTGGAAAAGCTGCGGGCACAACTCAAGACGGCCAAGGGGTCCTTTGAGGAGGAGATAAAGAAACTGAAGGGCCAAGTGGCAGAGCTACAAGAAGTTAATGTCAAGAAGGCAATTAGCATTTTTACACTTATTATTCTTTGAGCGGATTGAGAGTCATTTGTGTGTTACCCAAAGTGTGTTTTGTGAATGTGTGTATGCGACTTTTACCTCCAGACGGAAGAGGAGAGCAAGCTGAGGGCCCAGGTGTCTGGGCTCGGCCAGGAGCTGGCCTCTGAGAACAGCCGGACGACGGAGCTGCAGAAGGCCTCGGAGCAAGGCCAGGAAAGCCTCACTAAGCTTCAGTCCGACTTCTACGGCAAAGAGTCTGAGGTCTCTGCCCTGCGGCAAGACCTGAAGGTAGGTTTATGCTGCAAGAGTAGAGGTTATGTTCAGTGTTTCATTCATTTTTAACTAATTATCATAGATGGATTAAGGTTAGGGAGAGGTGTAGATGATTCTGAACCGGCAGACTGATGAACAACATGTTTGCTGTCCTTTCTCTGACTGTAGGCATCAGAGGAGAGGATGAACTTGGCTGTGGAAGAGCTGGCCGCTAACCGAAGCCATCAGACGGGTTTAGAGGCTCAGATCCAGGACCTGCAGAAGGGCCGGGGCTCGTTGGAGCAGGATCTGGAAAAACGGGACCAGAAGCTCCAACAGCAAGAACAAACCCTGAGGGAACTACAGAAGCAACAGGTCAGACAAACGGATTAACCAACACGGACATAAACACTGTGTGACTTGATGTGATTTAAGTTCATGTGTTGTGAATTGTGCTTACACACTCAGGGTCAAGTACAGGAGGAGCTGGAGAAGGAGAAGAGCAAAGTTGAGGAGCTGAACAAAGCCAAGACTGTCCAGGAAAAGAGCAACACCAGACTGACTTCTGAATTAAAAACACTAATGGAGAAGAGCGAGAAGGTCAGTCGCCTTTTCATGAAAAGCAACAACTAAAAATGTCTTTCTTTTGATTTTGTAGGGGAAGAGAGAGGCTGCAATATTCCTCAGAAACATGTTATAATAGAGTCAGAGCCTGGGCTGATGACCTCCAACATCAGTCCCATTCTGGCTGACATGACTTGCTTCCCATGCCTTATTGTCTTATATAAACTGCAGGTCATCAGGGTCACATTCTTTAAAGTCATAACTGTGCTTGCTTGAGTCGACAATTTGATGCCAGCATTGGATTTTTAAGTTCTTCAAAGCTTTCTTCAGATTGATTCGAAGCTATTGTCAAAGCAATAACTTCTCAAGCCCTTTGAGGTTTGACCCCATGGGTGAAATGAGTTATTGCTTATCTTGTTAAAGACACTATAAGGTCCTTTTTTAAAAACCAAGGATTGTTCATTGAGCTATATATGTGTTGCTTTTCAGGAGCTGGGGGATTTGCAGGAAGCCAAGCAGCTGTTGATCCAGCGGAAGCTGGAGCTGCAGGGTCAGATGGAGGCGTCACAGAAGACCCTCGAGCAGGAGCAGAAAGAGCACCAGGCCACCAGGGACAGCCGGGGCCAGAGAGAGGAGCAGCTCCTCGCACAAACCAAGAATGTCCAGGATCAGTTGGTGGGCTCACTTGTCCAATTCCACCAAAAACTGTTTTAAATTAGCGGATTAAACGTCATTCTGATCCCCCTTTTTTGTGACACGATCAATGCTTTTCTCTCAAAGTCGGCAGAGAAGCGGACCCGAGGAGAGCAGGTGAAGCGCGTGGAAGAGGCAGAAGCTAAGATGGGGGCGCAGGTGACGGCTTTGAATGAAAACGTGGCCACGCTGAAGAGAGAGTGGCAGGGCAGCCAGCGGAGAGTCGGCGAGCTGGAAAAGCAGACGGATGAGCTGAGAGGAGAGATCGCCGTGCTGGAGGCCACCGTCCAGAACAACCAGGACGAGCGACGGGCTCTTCTGGAAAGGTGAGTCGACGTTGCTTCCTTTTAAACAACGTGCCACCCAAGAAATGACCCTTTGTTCCAATAAAAATACTTAAATGCATGTTCTTGATTGGCCTCAAAGCTCACTGAAGTATGTAGAAGTAAAGGAGCGAGTGAGGAATGGCTTCAATACTTTTCGGAGCACTTGTGGCTATATTCAGAGGTGGTGACTTGAGTCAGCTGCTACAAGGTTAAGTGAAAATATAGTTGCTAATTTATAGTCGTGTATATATATAACGTGCATTTTTCTACTCTGGTACAGAGAGGACCGTCCTTAAGATTCAGATAAAATGCAATCGTGAGTGTGTGAGTCCGTATTTGTTGCTAAATGTAATGCAGCGTTATTTTAAAAAAGCCCAGTTTTGGCCTTAGCTTATTCAATAGATTATCAATATGCACATTCAAAGTCAACTTGTCATCAAGCTATATGTCTAGATATTTGTAAGAAGTGACTCTTTCTATACATGTACCTTCTAATGTGGAGGTAGTGGGATAAGATTCAATCATTCACTGTGAGCTGCTGAACATTGCCCTCGTCTCTCCTACAACTTTGAATTCACTAATATAGCCTCTCAAATTTTAAAGAACCTAATTTCCTTGTACCTGGTGTGATCTTCTGTCTACAATACAGCATACAATGCTTTACATGCAGTATTTACAGTGTATATAGTACATAAGTGAATGGGTACGATGTGACTAGTCAAACTTGGATTGAAATATAACAATAACACACACACACACATCACCGTTGCTCTGTGCTTGTGTTTCAGGTGTGTGAAGGGTGAAGGCGAGATGGAGAAGCTGCAGGCCAAGATGGTGGAGCTGAGGAGGAAGGTGGACGACACGACGGCAGCCATGCAGGAGCTCGGCAGAGAGAACCAGTCGCTCCAGGTCGGTCCTGGAACACGAGGCGTCTTGTTTGTATTGTACAATAAAGAAAAACATTGTCAGCTGGTTTTGTTAGGATGCTTTATACATAAAGTGAAACGCTCCGCTTGTAACTTCTGCTGTTGCTGCTTTTAGATCAAGCAGTGCCAGAGTTTGACCAGGAAGTGGGCCGAAGATCACGAAGTGCAGAACTGCATGGGCTGTGGGAAAGGCTTTAGCGTGACCGTCAGGAGGGTAAGAATGACGTTGTCTTGGAGCAAAGGGCAACGGGACACGCATTTTAAAGTGTGCACTTTGTAATGTGACCCTCTCCTTCTCCTCTGTGAATATCCAGCACCATTGCAGACACTGTGGCAACATTTTCTGCGCCGAGTGTTCACCGAGGAACGCCCTCACACCGTCCTCGAAAAAGCCAGTACGGGTCTGTGACACGTGCTTTGAGGAGCTCCAAGGCTGATTTCCCTCTCATCGCTCTCCCCCTCAACCCTTCACCCCTTTTCCCTCCACTTCCTACTTCAGCAGGCAGAAGAAGGCGTGTCTCTGTCATATTTAATGTGCACTATTAAGGACAGACCCAGTGCAAAGTCTCCCACCAGCAGGGGACTTCTGGCTCTGGCGTGGAGGGGAATAACCAAAGGGTTTGGATGGAGAGACACCGGAGCCACATAATGGGGTGGGATTGGTTGGAATTGGTTGGGATTGGTTGGAATTGGTTGGAATTTGTCTGTATCTGTTTTTGTGCCTTAGCTACTCCTGTGGACTGCCAGAGAGCGGAGACAGTGAGAACTAAACACCATCCATCTCTTTAAGTTAATATTCACATCTCCATCGTTGTTTGGGTTCATTGGCAAGTGCAAGGTGTGTACGTGGTGAGATGTTTGGCATCAGCTGCCAGGAGGTGAAAGGTCAGTGTGACACTGCCGGAGTGACTGGGGGAAGTAAATATTGTAATGGTGGTGTTGGAAATCACTGCTGCCATACAAAGGTAAATGCAGGCAACTATTTTGTAAACATAAATATCTGTAAATACCCAATCTGACGATTGGGTATGATGTTTTCTGTGTTACGACTACATCGATTTGATCACTAAAAAAATAGAAATCTGCAAAAGCAAATTAATTACAACTCAAGATTTTAGGGTCAAATGTCGTCATTTTTGTTTGATAAATGTTCAAACTGTCTTTAAGAAAACAAGTCATCAGTCCATTTTTGCACCAGCGACTCTTCTGCACGGGACGTGAGATCCACCGTGACGTTGAATCAGTTCCTGCGTGTTTCCTTTGTGCGGCAGCGTGTTTGTGCGTTTGTTGAATTTGATGTATATTCAGCCTATTTCATGACCAAAGAATGTCTTCAGCAGGAATACAGACGAGATGAAAACCCGGAGCTTGTTTCATATTTCAGTATTTTTCTAAGCGTGAGGCTTTTGAGTTTTAAATCACAGGGTCCTACATTTTTATTTTGTTCACCGCATGGATGACGATCTGAGAGGCTTTTATGTACAGTCACTTCTTGCTGTGCCACATTTCTCTCTTCGTGTTAATTTCTTCAAACTGTGGTGCTTTTTTGTAGACTGTTATTAAGGCAGTCTTTGCAGTCGCCTGCATGTTTATTTTTACATTTTATTTTCCTGCTGCTCGTCTACACTCAGCGGCACTGAATACAATACTGCTGGAGCTGTGCGCTTGTGTGTGTGTGAGTGATCTGCTTTGAAGCAATAACTGTGGCTGTGTGTGATGTTGCTGTAACGGAGTGTGTGTTTTAGGCCTGCTGTGTGTGGGTGTGTGCGCGCAGAAGTGCACTGTTGGCTGTCAGACCCTCACCATCTCTCTGGCGTGTTGTTTCGGGGATGTCGGTGCTGCTTTCAGTTCTCTGTCCAACCTGTGTGCAGCTGGTGACACTGTAAAAGTTCATTCCTGCTTTGTATAATTTATAATTGTCGACAGAGTTTTGGTAAGATCTTTTGTGCAATTGTCTAAAGACTGGAGCAGACGGAAACACGATGCGGGCCGTTTCAGCCGACTTGCAACAAGCAGCTTGTTTCCGACTTACCTAATTAGCCATTTATGCTTGTTTGCTCAAACGACGTCCGTTTCAGTCGCAAGCTCCCAAGAACCCCCGTCTCTTTTTTGTGTTGCATTGGTTTTGTTATGTCTACCTCAGATTGGCACAGGAAAAGCACTATTTCTAAACCTTAGAGATCACAAATATTGTGTCATTGCTTGCATTTGATCAAGGATTTCTGATTTATCTATCAAGCTGTACAGCCCCTTAAAACCTAGAGATGCTTCGCACCTTATTGTATTCTGGGCTCGTCCGTATGAGAACCCAGCCACGAGCGTAGGACCACCGACTTTATATACAGGCTTCAGCATTTCAAGCCTTGATGTACTTAACTACTCATTAATAATAAGGCTGTCATAATTATCTTTGTAAATGTTTGCAATGAAAGAGAAAATGGAAATATATAACACTTGTGGATGTAGAAACATGACAAAAGTGAAAATGTGTGTGTGGACTCATCAGTGTCTTACATTTAATTGAATTTTTTCTTTTTACGAAAAAGGCACCACAGATCTGAACGCAGTGAATTGTGGCTTGCTTCGTGTTGCTGCCAGTTGATCATGCATGATGACTGAACTGGCCTGTGGCTCACACGTCTTCTCCATGTTTAGAGTGTCCGGTGGTTGTGAAGGTGTGCCTTTAGGCCAACGTCTTGTACGTCACTGCTCAGTGTTAGCGGTGACACGCCCCATGTATCACCACAGTCAGTTTACCTGAAGGGACGAGCGAAACAACGTGATTCATGTTCACATGCACCATTTTCTAATTCATCGTCATGACAAACGTAAATAAAACCTACAGTATGTTTCTATTTTCTTGTGTGCTGTTTTTTTAATTTAGACACAAATGAAATCTGTATTTTATACATTCATCAAAGGTGTAGTTGTAGTTGAAACAAGTTTTTTATTTGTAGTTTGTTCACTAAAAGTTCATTTTATAAATGATATATGATATATGATTATGATATATAAATTAAATGATCAAAAGCTCAAAACCGGCTAATGGATCTTGAGGTGAAATTGATATCAGAAATAATGTGTTCCTATAAATAAAAAACACTAGAGAACAACTTTTACTAAATTAGATATTTATTGTACACTTCCGCAGCAGCTGCCCTTTAAAGGCAAAATTAATTTTACAAAATGATCCTAGTGCTAGTAGTTATTTACAAGACGGTCAGGAGACAGTGAAGTGCACGTATACAGTAGAGACATTTCAGATCTAGTGCTGTTTCTCGTCATATCTGTGAAGACTCCAGCCACAGGGAGGAGCTCGTGACTCGAGGCTGCTGGGAGTCCAGCTTCAGCAGCGCCGTGACAGCGCCCTCTATCTTCGTCATCCACGCTCTCTGCAGAAAGACACACGAGAAGGTGTTCACAAAGAGAAATGTCAAGTTCATTATCCAGCAGTTAGTCGTCTTGTCACAATTGAAGTGATGTACCTTGGCAGACTCTGTCGCAGCTTGCAGGATGAATGCACCGATACACTGCTGGTAGCGGTTCTGGTGCATGATTATGAAGGAATGAGGCAACCCTGACGCTACAAAGGAAGCACACAATTGAAATTCTCACATCAACTTACACACTGATCTGTGAACATCAACAGAATGACGTTTTTCAAGACCCATCATGACGTTCAATTCTGCTGTGTGCTCGAAACCCAATGAAATCAACAAGAATGAACGCTGTAGTACCTGAAGCATTGAGCTGATCGATGTTCTTGAGCTGGAGTCGGTCCAGAGAGACGGGTTGGTCCACAACCGTGAAGGTGTATCCGTCCTTCAGGAGCTGATCCAGCTCCTGGTTCTGTGGCATCCTGAGAGGATTTTGTTCTGGACCAATAGGACGCTGCACAGGAAGACGAGGACACAGTGTGAAGAAGTTATGAAGCTCCTGGACAGCCTTACACGGAATGTCTGTCGTGGTCCAAGTCCCACTGAGAGCATGACAGAGAGACATACCTTCTTGTTTCTCTTTATCTTTGTGATCAGCAGGAATTCGTCAAACAGGAACAGGTAAACATCGATCAGCTTTGTGTTCTCTGGTGATGAACCAAAGAAAGATGGGGTGAGATTTTACTCAAATCGGAGCACTGAGCATGTGAAATGTGTTGGAGCTCTTCCAGCTGTGCACACCTGTGAGCACCACCTTCCCTTCATGCAGCAGACTTCTGTGAGAAATGAGATTCTCCAGAGTGACGGCCTTTAAGAGATGTTTCAGATTCTGAAAGGGAAGCCGTCAGTCGGGTAAGAGGAAAACATTTTGGCCTTTTGCCACGTGGACCGATACTGAAAGAGCTGAGCTGCTAACATAGCTAATGATGACACACTGCAGTGTAAAATGTGAACAGTTTGCTTTTCATGATATCTGACATCAAGATAAATGATTGGACCATCCTATCTGCACACAAAAGCTATTGGAAGATGAAGTGTTGGTGGTCTGCCAACAAAAGCTCTCACAGACACGCACACACGTACAGATATAAATGTATACACACACACAAACGCACAGATAACCAGACAGACCTCAGGGACGACGGCACGCTTGTCTCTCTCCCATACAGGCAGCCACACCACGGCATCTCTCAGCTGTTTCACCTTCTGGTAGTTATCCAGCCATTTCACCTTTCCCTCTAAATCACCTGGAAGCAGAGAGGCAGCCTTTCAATCAAGACGGACAGAAATAGAAGAAAAACAACTCTGACCCCTGAACTTCAGTAGTATTTCTAAAAATAGTCGTGTATTTAAGTCACATTAATAACAGATTCTGTTTCAAATGACAGATAAACTGTTCTTAAGCGCTACTCTATTATCTTGTGTTTTCCTGTGTAGTGATGGTTGCCTGCTGAATATGGGCGTAACCATGTCGTGAGAGATTACACCACTTTACAGTAAACACACACCCAGAGGACATTGCCCTACACATCTGAGCCGTGGCTACGATGCTCCGTGTCAACCTGTGCTGCTCTGTCGTGCTTTTGTAATGGTTATATGGAAGTATGCATTTAAGTATTTGTGAGCCAACACCGTTCGTTTTCTGTTCGGATATTTGTTCAATCCAATAAAAATGCAAATTGAGGTGCAGTGCTGCAGCACATTTCCCACAGCCTGTCCATCTAGTTGCAGAGTAAACCGCCACAACAGGTCCGCAGACAGAGGCATGCTTTGAAGAATAAACGGTCAGGGCTCCTGGCTGTTGTCCAAAACATGGAGCCTGTTTGCTCACAAGCAAGCTCGCCTGACACGAAGAAACTACGATCTGCTTAACAAGCTGCTTGTCCCTTGCTTTGCTCGTCAAAACACCCGAATGATGAAACACACAAGTCGTGAGCAGCTGAATGACATAAATGAGACGTGTGACACTTGAAGCTCAGAGGAAAGTTCAGCAGGTGAAAAGAGCTTAGAACCCTACACTGTGCTTACACAGTCAGTGAGAATCTGCTGATAAGGCAGTGCTGAAATGCTCAGGTGGTACAAAAACATCACTGTCTTATGTAAATAAGAGTTTGTAGTGATGCATTTTTTTTTTTAAAAAACAAGCAGTTCAGGGTTCTCACATATCGATGTGTCCACTTGCTCCGTTATAGCCTGCAGGCCTCCGGCCTCGTCCTCCCTCTGGCATCTCTTCTCGATGTTCCGCAACAGCAGAGGGTATCGGGTGAGCCTCTGTAACGGCGCCACCAACAGGTCACGCAGTTGCAGCCTCCGGCACTGTTCGTTCCTCTCACACCACTAGGGGGGGGGAGAGAGAGAGAGAGAGGACAGGGTGAGAGGAGGGCTGTCGGTGGGAAAAAGAAGAAGGTCAGAGGGGTTGAAGAGTGGTCACGGTGTTTGTTAATAGAGGGGGGCAGTGAAAAAGAGAGATATTTAAGATCAAAATACAAGCCTAAGAAATACATGAGTGTGATGACGGGGGAGGTTACACAATGGACAAATGGTCACATTCCCCTCTTTTGCAGGCCTTGGTGACACTGAACTGGTTGTGATGTTGCTGTGTGTATCCTCTCTGACATGTTTTTACAGCTCTGCCTGCCGCCTTGTTAACAGTACACGGTGTCCTCGCCACCGCTCTGACACGCACACACAATTTGGCCGCCCCCGGTACCTTCACGTAAGATCCAAAGTCCTCTCTGGGCTTCAGGCTGTCCAGATAAAGCAGAGCTGTGGAGTAGTTGAGGCAGTACTTCTGCAGGCAGTGACATAAGCTCTCCTGGAAAGCCTGCCAAACAGATAGGAGGGTTATAAAAACACCAGGATGCAGACTGTCTGGTCACATCAGCCAACAAGCTGCAGATAAACATCATAAAAAGAAGTACAAGATTTACAAAAATGACCTTGTGTGTGAAATATATTCTCCTGCTGCTTCTCGTGATGCATTATTTAACAGTGAGATGAAGAGGTTTCTATTTGTTTCCTTGATCTTTGGAGCAAAATGATTCATTAACAAAGAACAAAATATGAAACTAGGATTGCTGATCTGGATTGTTGCGTAGATCTTTTTCTTTTCTCTGTGTGTCAGAAGAAGTGTGAGCTCTTTAAAGGAAACTGAACCAGGCAAGCCACAAATGTGATTTCCTATTATTGATATTGTATTCTGAAATATATTAATATGTTATATGCATTTGTTAAATAAAACATCTTGTGGTGCGTCACATTCTTGCACTCCTGAATATAGTGCACACATATCCAGCATACATTTAGATAAGTTTGTCTTCATCGTCTTATCAGTGGAGTTTTACAACTGAGCGAATGACTGAGCAGTGACTGCAGGCAGAGTCAGCGTGTTTGTGAGTGACACTTGCTTTGCTCAGCAGCTCCAGCAGGGTGGGCCCGCCACCCTCCGTAATCTCCAACGTGTCCTTGATGACGCAGAGGAGGTTGTTCAGGAAACCAAAGCTCACCTGCAGCGGAAAAACACTCAGTGTCATGTATCACCACACAGCCGTCGTACCTCGGTCATGTTCAAGTACCACGCCTTCTGTTCCTTACAGATAAAACAATGCAGCTCTGACACAAAGAAACACACAGGTCTTCACCAGTAACTGCAGTGTAACCGGGAGAATGCTGTGGCACAAGGTGCAACGCACTTCAGTTTTGTCAATTAAAGGAAACAAACAAAAGTGAGTTGATTCCCCATTAAAACACTCTATTAAGTGTCTGAGACATACTGTAACTGACATGGTGAATGAATTAACGAATCATCTGCCCCGGTTCCATCTGCCAACAATAAGAACACTATGCATGTCACGCATGAAGACGTTGTTTAAGACAGCTGTTAGGTTGTCCCGTTTTATTTAGGATGTTGTACAAAATGTCATTCATGATTTTTCTGTTTGATTCTGATTGTATCACATACTGTCTCTTGTGTTCTCTGTCTTATGTTGTTTGTCTCTCACTCAGTGCCTCTTGAACAAGAGGCTTTCCTGATTAGATAAAGCTTTCATAAATAAATAATACATCTTTTTATTTAGAGCTTCTTTTTTCAAGGTGCTGTATTCCACCTTTTGATGCTGCACAACAAACAAGAGGTATTATAATGCTATGAAGGGTGTTTTTGTTTGTAATTGTTTGCATAACACACCTAAAAATAACAGGCCACATGCTGTTCATTTGCATCATGTCTCACCAGGCAAAGCTCAGTGAGGTTCGCAAACAGCCTCCAGGAGTCGACATCAGCCAGGCAGCTCCTCATCTGCAGGTTCATGAGTGTCGCCAAAAACACCTGAAAGCAACAAAAGAGCAGTCAGACAGAGAATACACTCATCTGTTGTGCTGGCATTGAATTTCTAATTCACTCTGTAAAGAGACTCTGACATGAACCTCGCCGACAGGAATGCGGCGACAAGACAAAACACACAAAGCAGCAGGCGTTGGGTTTCATTTGGGTTTGGTCGATTAGTTGTGCGTGTTTGTTTGTGTGAGTGTGCATTCTGAGGCTTTGTTTGGACGGTCACCTCTTTGAGAACCATGAGCTGATCCAGGAAGTAAACACACTCGCTGGTGAAGAGTTCCCAGATGGCCTCTTGTCTCTTGAAGCCCTGAGGGTCGGAGGCAGCGCTGACCTGAGAAGACTGGTCCTGCAGAAACTCCGCCAGAGAGAAGTCCTGCACACAGACAGAGAGACGAATCCATGCTTTGGCTTTAAAAAAAAAAAATAAATACTATTAAGAAAGACTTCAACTGGAAGATAAGACATTTTTTATTAATCCCTCAGAAAATGTGATGGTATTAAAACTGCATACTCTGCCACTGTAAAGTTCCACCACCCTGACTCACTCAAACGAACGTCATTGTTTGTTTATATACGCGTGCAGGGTCACACTGACTGGTAGCTGCCTAGAAATTCTGGTTCTTGTGCAACGTGAATGGTGCAGGAGCTTCCCTCAAACTGCCATCCTGTTGCTTCTAAGTCGCTTGTCTATTTGGACAGTAAATCTGTATCTCTTTGTTCAAACTCTGACTTTGTCAGCATTAGAAGTCACTGGAGTATCAACATGCTGATTTACATAACAAACAGTCTTTACTGCTGACAGTGCTCATTTCTCACCTTGTACTTCTGAAGATCAGCGTTTCTCCAGTCTTGAATCTGTGATGACGAGAGATATTTTTCAATGTCTGATGCTGTGCCTGTCTGCGACTTCCCTTTAGTCTGAAAGGTGAAGGGAGAAGACACAGTTATTATATTGAGCACATTTTGAATAGAAGGTCTTTCAGTTATTGATGCGTGTTGATCAAAGAATAGGACATGTTTGCATTGCCGTTCTATTATCTCTCCATATGGCGATGTTGAAAAACGACGTTCGCAAACGGACAAGTTTGCTTCTGCATTTAAAATGTGGAACAATTACAAAAGCTGTGCGGGGCAGAAGGGATAAAAGGAACCACATTAATCTGCTTTGGGAAGTGGGTCAGAGAACAATGTCCAAACCAACTGCCCACTGCTAAAACAGAGTGCATCAAAACAAAACCACAAGCACATCGTTGGCACCAGCCACACACGACGACAACAACAACAACAACAACAACTGACAGACAAACACCTACCGTACTACGCCTAAAGGGCCACTTTGACTTCTTAGTATCTGTGCAAAGAAACATTAAAAAAAAGGGATTATGAACAAAAGATCAAGTAAGAATGTGTGCTGTGCAACAGATGGGATTAGAATCAAACAAACAAAACAGTGTGTTGGGGTTACAACTGTGGTGGACTTTCTTTTTTGCCAAAATGAGAGGTTGAATTACTCACAAAGCGACAGAACATATAGTGTATGTGTTGTGCATGATATGTGGCTTTGCATCAAAAACAGACACTGGTTAATGTGCATCCTTTGAAGCACCGACACACACAGAATATGCAATTTATTCAAATTCCGAAGTCTAGCATGGAATTTCATTATAGAGTTATAAACCAGGTTACTAATCCTCCTGACTCGACACCTGGACTGTGAGAAGTTTACAAAAGCACCATAAGCAATAAATAACAAAGGGAACTCTTTGGTGAACTTCCACTTCCTTCATTAATGGAGAACGAGAAGCTAAGCCAAACGTTGATGCTCACATGTTGCTTGGATTGCCGTGACAACATGCAAGGACGGGTCACTGCCAAGCATCACAGCTCATTCTGCTCTTCAGGACCGAGGTCCATTTACACGCTGACCGACGGCAAGATACACCGATCGGTACATGAGGGGGCGTCAATTAAGTGACGGGGTTAAATCAGCCGCTTGATTCACAAAGCCAGAAACGATGCCATTGAAACACACACATACTGTGTGTGTGTGTATATATATATATATATATATAAATAATGTAATACAATAAAGACTTCTACCAGAGAAGTTTGAACCGTTTAATATGTCAGCTGCTCCATTGGACACAAAAAGGTCTCCCGGTGAAACGTCCAAGCCGGGCAAGCTGACCACCACGGAGCTGCGTCTCCTTTCCTGAAGCCTGAGGGAACAGTAAACAGCTGTTGGTCTTTGGCTGACAAACACACTAAGGGTAAAACTGGTAGTAATGCTCCACATTTTCAAAAACAGCTTCATTGGACCTTTGACATTCACTGCTACAAGAACCGCTATTATTCTGTTGTAAATGCTATACAGCACAAAGAGAATGGACTTAGCGCAAAGCCACAGGAAATAACTAAATTCCTTTTGTCATTTCACATGGATGAAATACCACGGAAATACCATCGGCATTGTGCAGCACATAGGCGATTAACACGAGTAGCAAGAAATGATAAAGGATAAGTGTTGTGTGTCTGGCTTATGCGAGGATAGCTGTTGTGTGGAATGGGGCGAGCTGTCAAGTGTGTGCCAGTTATAATCCTCTTGGTTTCCTTTTCACAGTAAGCAACTGAGGCATGGCTGTGTCTGGAAAAACACAGAGCTGCCCTTTAGCCTCAGGCAAAGCTTAAACAGCCTCTGTTCTCAAGCGTTCTGACTTATCCGCTGCTGTTGAACTTCAGCGATTACTGAAAGGAAAACCCAACTCTAAACGTAGTCAAACTTGATTGCCGACTGTCTTGACTCCGACGACCGCAATACAAACTGTGCCGATGCTAAACAAGACGTCTCCGCTCATTCGACGTGGCTGCAGTCAGCAGAAATAAGACGCACGGCAACCAGACCAGCTGGTTTTTGGAGCTGTTCACTTTCAGCCAGCTGACACTGATTGACAGCTGGCCAGTGACCTGCGTCAGCATGCTGCCGTTTCACTTCTGACTGTTTTCAGGGTCTTGCCTTTGTCTAGAGTTCAGAAGTAGATTTGAAATGATCTGACAAAGGAGAAATAATGACACAAAGTCTGAGTTATAGAATCCATTGGTAGGTTCTAAACACATTATCAGGACATGATCGGACCAGGAGGACGCCGGGCATACAGATGAGGGCTAATTACCCTGTTTATACAATGAGGTGGAGCAGAAGTACAAGCAAGGGGAACAATGCCGGTACTGGTTTGTCTCCGTCTACTATTATCTGTAAAATCTGCTTTGTTAGACTGAATTGTTATCCTTTACATCTCCCTCTTATTGCTCATAATATCCCCTCAAACAGTAGCTGCATTTGGGCTGCTGTGCCGGCACAAGAAGCAAACGAGACCACATGACTCCCACCTGTACACTATGAGGGTAAGTTAGTCTGCAACAGAAACAGGAGCACACTGGTGCGTTTTTTTCCCTCCAGGACACTTTTGTTGAACTGTGAAAGCACCAACTGTTCCTTGCTCTCCCGGTAAACCGATACAACTCCCTCTCCAGATCAATGTATAGGCAGGCAGGGCTGAATCAGTCAGCAGCAGCACCTGAGCACTGTACAGGATGCGTGGGGGTAATGGGACAGTAAGAAAGGCCCGATTACTCCTCTGAACCGGGTCAGTGCCTCCTTGCAGTTGGTTCCATAGCATCCTCACAATGGCATCTTGTTGCTTTGTGACCGCTCAGAAAGCTTTCCCTGTGTCCAGCCTCTCTGCCACTGAGAGCACCGCACAACAAGAGAAATAATGATGCCCGTAAACAAAACTGTCCCAACCAATGGCTCGCAGGGCCCCGGTCACTGTAAGAGGCACAGTGCCAGGGTGCAATTACAGGGACAATAGCTGCCTAATTATCTAGTGAGGGGAAGAGCCCGGCAGCCCATTAGGAGGGGTGGCAGTGAGAGGAAACAGCCTTAATGAGGGTTTGTCTGGCCCATACATAACCATGGGGCTCTCAAAACTTGAACCCACCAAAGCTTATGCTCCATCAACAAAGACATGAGTGACAAAGAATGAACAATGGGCTCCTTAAACCGAAGGTCCAACCATCCTCGCTCACGAGTGTCCTGAGAGCACAGAAAGCATGGAACTCACGACGCTGAATGTAATCGCTCAAATTTACATGTCAAGAAAATGATTCGACACCGTTTTGGCCGAGAGAAGACGCTGTGGTTAAAGATGGAAATTAGAGATGTATAACAAAAAAAAACTGTTTATCAGTTACAGGAAATGTTTTTACCACATTCCTCATATGCAAACATGTTCTCACAAACTTTTTTTTTGTTTTTGGGCCATGATGACGGGGCCCACAGACCGTCCAAGGTACACCTACCTGTTATGACAACGCTCTGTCTCCTGCAAAAAGAGGAAAACACTGCATCAGTGAACAGAAAATTTGAGACAATTCTATCAAAATTTGCAGAAAAAACAAACTACAGTCAAATGTGCTGAGATGATGAACGGATTTCTTGAGAATTAACCGGCTCTTGAAGTTCCGGCGTGTTATCAAAACCACTCCGATCAGATCATTTTACACACTCATTTACATTTTCATATCTTCATGCTCTGAAGTTTCCAAAGCTGTAATCATTATGCTATTAACAAGCCACATGAGCACCGTGCACTCGGCATCAAATAGAGGGTGCGATGACCTCCCACCGCTAACGACACCGCTAGATCACTTTCGAAGACGCTCAAATTTGAATCGGCGTTTTAAGTGGTCGCTTGGATTCAAAGGCCTCTGATATCTGGAGGAGAATGCCGGGACTCTATTGAGAATGTGCTCAGTTGAATACCACGAGCTGATGAATAGATGTCCCCATTATCTTTTTCCATCGCTCACTGACCCCTCCATTATTGGGTGACTGCTGACTGCGGCGAATAGGGGCCCAAGGAGAGCACTTCCCAGGGTTCTCCAGGCAGTGGGCTTGGTCAGAGCTGTCAGTGCATGTAACTGCTGATTCATTTGCTGTCAAAAGCTCGCATTGTGAGTGACCACCGCAGGAGGTGAGGAAGAATGAGGGGAGAGAAGATTTCCACAAGGAAGGAATGTGTAACCATTTCAGCCAGACTAAAGCACATGACCCGAGGTGAATGTGGGGAGAGGTTTGTGTGACGATTAGGGAATTAAATTACTACAAATGCTTCAATTAAAAAAAACAACAGAAAACTGGTAAAAGCTCACCTGTACTCCGCTATCAGGGAATCCAAAATCTTTAATAAGCGTAGGATGAGCACTGTGGCATTCTTGTCTTGTGGAAGCGATACTGTTTTCGAAAGTCTTTGATCTATTTGATCTGGTTCTCTGTCGGCCGGAGGATGAAATGAGCTGGTGGTCGTGACAGATCTCTCCATCGGAGAGGGGGCTTGCTGCCAGAGGAGACTTGACTCTGTGTACTGGGGACAGGGGGTTCATGGGGGACGGCTTCTCCCGAGTGCTCCCCATCATGACAGGATCCATCAGAGGGCGTCTGGTGCTCCTCATTCTCCTCAGCGTGGGAGACGTGGAGATGCGGGCTGGGGCCTGCCGGTCAAACTGGATGAAAGGGGCCACCGGGCCGTCAGTGTGCCCCAGGGGCGAATGTCTCAGCTTGGAGTTTGTCCGTGTGAGGTCTATGTGCATTATGATCGGGCTGCTGGTCTGACACTCCTTGTGCTGAAAAGGCCCCCAGTCCGTTTGGGTCTGTGCATTCGCCACACCTGTGGTGACGACTTCATTTTCAACCCACTGGATGTAACTCCAGCCCAGTTTATTCTCAACGTCCTGGTCCTTCTCCTGTAGGATAACGTGCTGCAGCGAAGACATTATAACCTCACAGGCATTGTAGTGCAGCAGAGAACGTGTGATCTAGTGGTCTGAGTTAAGGTCAGATGATAATCCTGTTGCATTCCAGCACCGTTCACCTCTCAAGCTTCTGGGGGGGAAGTAGAACATGTGTCAATACTCACAAGCAAAACGAGGCAGACTGGGCCCAATTTGCCCCCTAATCTCCTGTAAGGGGATTTGAACTGGGTTGAAAATGGTCAGTTGGCAGCAAAGTATCCTTCAAAAGTTAAAGTGCATAGTTTGATAAGCATTAACACATCTATATGCGAGTGTGTCTGACAGCGTGTGGAACCAGGTAGCGTAGACGTGGTCAATGGGGGAACAATGTAACACATATTTCAGCATAGTGTGTCAATTTAAGTCTTAATATTGTGATGTGAGACACAAAGAACTGAAAGCAGCCATGCCCCTTATTTCAGACTATGGTCTGTTCCACTGTTTCTACACTGATATAAATAGACTCTTTTAGTAGCTGAAGATACCACACTGTCTGTGTTATTAACGTCCCCCCCCCCCCACCATATTGGGCTAATGACATTGTTTGTTCAAAGCCGCGCGAGCTGTTAACTCGGCACATCCACGAGGCAACAAAGATATATTTTTTTTAAAAAGAAACAATGTATGAATAAAGTATACAGCGGTATTAAACTGCGCTGAATATATCGTCGGTGTGAAAGAAGCTCGTTAACATTTAAGAAGTCAGGTTTACTTACATCCACCGGCGCCTCGCGACGACTTGAACGAATGGCGGTGAAGTGAAGTGTGACCGGCAGAGAGAGAGAGAGAGAGAGAGAGAGAGAGAGAGAGAGAGAGAGAGACGTTGGAGGGAACTGGCGAAATCGCAGATTTCAGAAGGAGAAAGTCTCCGACGGTGTTCAGTTTTCTCACAAAACACAAGAGTGAGGAAACAGCTCTGTGCAGTGCGGAGAGGCGGAGGGAGGGGAGCGGTTCATTGTCCGGAGCTGGTGGAAAGGTGCGACTACACTGGCTGCATGGGAACATCAATTCTCTCTCTCTCTCTCTCTCTCCCCCTCTCCCCCCCTCTCTGTAGGCGACCCTCCTCCTCCCATACACTAGATGTCCCTGTGTCTTTTGGTTGTCTGTTGCAGGTGCTGATTTTGGGTTGATATTTCTGTTATTGCCATACACTGACACACGCGCGCGCGCGCGCACACCCATGCACTTCAGGACTGACAACTGATAGCTTTCTATTGTTTAATTTATGTTTGTGTGAAAATAAAAGTATTAGCAAAAAAATATACTTTAAGTGTCAAGGTGAATATAGTGGAGTAATGTGAAGATGCATTGTATTTGTTTCTTTAATTCTGAACAATTTACTGTCTACAGTACATTACCACAATACGTTACAGTCATGCCAATAAAGCTCATTTTAATTGCGCTTTTTTTTTCTCTCACTATATGAAATAATAAATTGAGACTGTACAAAACAGTAATATTTATTGGTTAGAGGAATTGTGAAAAATGACTCCGCTCATCGATGCTTTAATGCTACTTCCAGGCAGTAGTATACCAGTTTTTGTACTAACATTAAATCATTTTACAGCATACATGTTCAGCAGTATTCTGTGACGGAGGAGCAGGCTATAAATCACCAACTCTTTCAGAGCCCTCAGGGCATTTTCCTTCCACCATTATGCCACTATATATATTCCAATAGTGTTTGAAGATTCATTTTTTGTTTCTATTTTGTACAGAGTATAATCTCTCTGAAATCTATCAATAATTGGTGGGCTTTTTTGTGCTGTGGATTTGGCCTTATATACTTCAATGTGTCACTGTGAATATGACTGAGGGACCTGTCGTTGGCACATGAAATTACCCTTTCTGGTCCGTTTGTTTGTAATTACCACAAACTCAAAGTTCGGAGAGCAGCAGAATTACCTGTTGATCCAGTGAAGTGAACACTAGAGGGCGGTGTAGGTCAGTTAATGGGGACTGCCTGTATGACGTGGTGAGGTTTGATCTCTAGCGGCCCCTGGTGCGTCAACATGGATACATGGAAATGTCCAGAGCCAACACTGCCAACACAGAAAAACACTGCTAGTCATTTAAACATCAGCAAAAATGAGAATCGTTTTGGCACTTTCTTTCAGATATTTATACATCTATGTGCGACTATCATCATAAATTTGGCAGTTGGTATATTTTCTCGCTAAAAAACATTTCCCACAGAAACATAATCACCACCTTTATTATAATACAGAATAAAATATTCAGAACCTTTCTGCTTAAGTACAAATACAACAATATAAATATATTAGCTGATAATACTTGTGCACCTTTACTTAAGCAGGGGTGAGAAAGCATGGCTTTTGAGTAAATGTACATAAAATATCAAAAGTAAAACTACTCATTCTGCTGAAAGATGTCCCCTGTGACTAATAGGCTATGGCCTATCATTGTATATGACATTATAGTACTGACATATTTATGTAAGCAGCATTTTACTGTTTTGTAACTGGTTTAATTGAACAATGCTCTGTTCTTTGTGAGGGGCCACAGGCAAAAGAGGCCGGAAACTACTGGTTTAGTCTTTTCTCACTCATCTCTAAAGTTTTATATGTAAAATCCTAAAAATGTACCATGAACTACAATATTCTGAAACCTTTAGAGGAGTATAAGTATAAATGATCATAAAATACCCAAGTAGAGTGCAAGTGCCTCACAGTTGTACTTATGAACAGAACTTGAGTAAATGTAGTGTGTAAGTTTGTATTTCAGCCAGAAACTACTGTGACTATAAAAAAAGAGAACACACCGACATGTCACAAAGAAACGACTCAACACAAATCACACCTGTCCAACGGAACAATTGTTTCCCATCAGCAACATTTATTTTACAAAAAGCATGGTTCCATGACAACAATAAGGGCACTTTCTTATCAGATTGTTCTACATTACAGTGTATTTCACGGAAATGAATCAGAAATGATGCAACGTATCTCAGTAAGCTTTATTTGTTTGCCATTTTTGCAGAGAGAAGGCTGATTCCGAGTGCACAGAATAAAAATAATTGCAGGGATACAAGACAACACTCTGCATACATAGAGAAATACAACAGTGCAAGTTAACCCTGTCTTCTGCATTTGGCAACAAGTCCTCATCCACATAACACCTTATGTCCTCTCTTGCAATACACCTGGGCAATAATCTTTTTGCATGCCTGGTCCATCCCTGGCAGTCTATGTCCAGACATCCAGCATTATTTGCCCCTAAAATGTAGATATATATATATATATATATAGAGGTCATCAATAAATTCAAACAGCTTCTCAGTGTTGTATGTCTCAATTAGCAATTTATGCAATTTTATTTATTTATTTCAGATGTAGCACAATGTAGCACATTGCAGTCCAGTTTACAGTTGTGTTATGTACACTTAACACTTTTTTTTTATATGTAAACGTGCAAAATGGAGACAACACACAAAGCTTTGCTGGTGGTTGAGTTTGAGGGAGAAAACAGTTCAGGAATTGTGAAAGATTTGTTCACTACATTGCAAATTGTGTGCCAAAGCAATGAAAAGTGATCCACAGTTTAGTCCAAATTGACTTCTGTTTTGCTGACTGTGTGAACACTTTTGAAAAAGGGAAGTCACTAATCTTTATCTTTATATTCACGAGCGTCATCAAGTAATACTCCAATAGAAACAACAAGTAGGCCTAGGTAGTCTGTTGTTGAACAGACTTTATGATACTTTTTCATCGCCCAAAACATTACCCACAATACAGCTGTATTTTCTGAATGCATTTTCAGAATAAAAACAAAACCATGTCATTGAACGGAATTCGCTCAAAGCGCTGACAGCAGCAGTCTCCTCCCCCTGAAGTGGATGAGAAGAAGAGCCTCCGGTAGCTG
This sequence comes from Anarrhichthys ocellatus, assembly GCF_004355925.1. NCBI lineage: Eukaryota > Metazoa > Chordata > Actinopteri > Perciformes > Anarhichadidae > Anarrhichthys > Anarrhichthys ocellatus. Next base: position 13,804,162 of record NW_022280032.1, read on the forward strand.
CCTGACATACAGGAAGAAGTTGAATAAGTCTCAAAACACAGCGCTGTCTTTTAAAAAAAACAAAACGACACCAGTTTCTTTTTTTCCTGCACTTTCGCTCCCCCCCCCCCTCCCTCAATCGACTTGCTGAAATGTAGAGCTGGAACAATGAAGGTGAATCTGAAGACCTGAACTGGAGACGCTGTAACGTGTGGATTACTTCCCCCCCGAAGAGAAGAAGTAGCAGTATTTATTTTTTTTAAATGGAGAAACCGGGACATCTCTAAAACGTCTATTGAGTGAAAATGTCAGAGCACAGGTCCAGTTTTCTTCACATCGGAGACATTGTGTCTCTTTACGCGGAGGGCTCGGTGAATGGCTTCATCAGTACTTTGGGGTAAGTTCCTCATGTGTGCCTCGTACTCTCTGCTCACTGGGGAGTCCACATGGATTAATCCGCTTTGACACTTTCACTTTGCGGCTGACACCACGTATGCCTCTCGCTAGCGTCACACGTTCACTGTAAACCGTTTCAGTCGAACGTTAAAGTGCGAGCTGAGGCCAAGGGCCAACTCTTCACGTTTACGCAAATGTAACCGGAATGCAAAGCAGCGTGTTACCCAGGTAGACAAGCGCTGGTGCTTACAAGCAGAACTTTCTGCTGTGGTCTCCATAGCAGGGTCCGGGGACCCGTGGGGCGACGTGAGGATGTGTCAGGAGGGTCCTCGGCAGAATAATGTATAATGTTTCCAAAAACTTGTTTCCAATCATTGGAAGTTCTGTTAAGGAGTTCTGACGAATTTGAATGCTGCTCACTCCTCCTCACCTTCACCCCGGAGACATTTACAGATATTTCGTCTGTATGCGAGTTCAGTGACCTGACTTGAGTAAACCATTTCTATGTTGAGTGTTTTGTGTCCATCCTTTTTGCATGATATAGCATAGTGCAGCAGCCAAGTTTAGACGAGATCTGAGCCACACTTTGATTTGGAGTTTCCTGCCAAATTCAGTCACCGGGGCATCATTTAAAGCATTGGTGACCAACCTGGGGCTCAGGACTCCCTCAATGGGTCATAACTTAAATGTGAGGGGCCCACAAGATAAGTAATGGGACAGGAAAGAATAAAGAACATACCATTTATATTAACATTTTCAGACTTTTTACTACTGTTTTCTTTTTTGGGGATTGCTGACTGCTCATAAACATATTCCATTCATCATGAGGCTAGTAGACACTTCATGCCTCATTTCAACCTTAAATAGTTTTGGATCCACTGCTTTGTTTTTCTTTAAGTTTGTCTTATCTGATACAGATGCAGTTGTCAGTTTGACTCCATACTCGAGGCTGTGTGTAGGCGTGATGGAACTGCTTTTCACGGTGTCGTTCTTCACACAGCGGTGCAAAGAAAAATGCCATCAGCAGTGTTTTTTGGGGGTTGTAGTTCCTCCTGAGCTGAAAGCCTCAGCAGAAATACCTCTGTGGTTCCAGGTGCATTCTGGCCTCTGAGCCTGCAGAGCAAGCGTGGAAAGATCGACTGGCCCTGAGGAATGAGTGTGCCCCACCCACCTCCTCTCCCTTTTTCTCACCCTGTTTCTCACTCTTTCTCTTTCCCTTTTCTCCCTTAAATCCCTCTTGCAAACAATAACTTCTCCCGACAGCCGGCGTTCTCTGACATTAAAGCCTCTTCTTTAATGCTTTGAGCTGTGGAGAATTAAAACAAATCAAAGGTCAGCAAATGACAGCTGAAACATGTTAGCACCTTGACTTGCAACCTGTTTGTACGCAACAATGTTCCCTGCCTCGCTATCTGCAGGAGTGTACACATCCAACCTACTTTCTCTTTGTGAAAGGCTCCCTTAACTGTAAAGGCGTGTGCCAATGCAAATTTCAGCAACAGCACACACCTTATGAAATGTGAATTTCATAAGGCAAAAGTGCACAGCGGCGATTGTTCACAGCTCCTGTTGTGGTGAAGCAAAGCAGTGAAACTCTTATCAGGGCTTCAATAACTCTTGTAGTTTGACAGGAGTATTTCATGAAGGGCTGTGCCAGAGGGGGGGGAAAAGAGAGAGAGAGAGAGAGAGAGAGAGAGAGAGAGAGAGAGAGAGAGAGAGAGAGTCTGCAGGAAGCTCCCTGAGCCACAGCTCCTGATGTGAGCACAATGAAACCTCAGCTACACAAGGCTGCTCATGCACTTGTTTGCTTTGGATAACATTGAATCTGCAAGTTCTTCACACACCTTACATTGCAAACGCCGAATGACCTTTAAATGCCTTATACGGTCATTTGACTGATCCAGAACCATTTTAGCGACATTGACCTCTTGAATTTTCTCCCATTTTTAATTATCAGAAAGGATGATTTTGGAGATTTGTTGGTTCCATAGTAATCAATCAATTCACTTCATTGTGGACCTGTAGTGTATATATGAGAGATAAATTATAAGACAACTATACAATGATTCTGTGTCCATTATCTACTCAGTGTTTTTCTATATAATTATTTTCCCATTGATTTCTAATATGTTCCATAAGAAGTGAAATGATCTCGGGATGCATTTAAAGAGGGAGTGCATGACTTTATCAGCACATTGAAACATGCAAAAACAGGCGTTGGTTGTTGAGTCTCTCATAGTTTTCTTACAGATGAGTCATACCTCGGTTGACTACTTTTTTTTTTTTTTTTTTTTTTCTTTTTTTTTTTCTTCATTAGAAAACACTTGACAGAACAAGCATACCAGACCTGCTGCTCTGCATTATATTATGCTGTATTTGTTCCTGTGTTGTTGTCTCAGTCCACTCAACACAAGCAATTGCGCTAAATTTAGCTCGTCTGTGTCCAGCGTGCTATCATTGGTTCATGTGTAACTCAGTTACAGAGCAAACTGTTTGAACTGAAGCCCGGCTCTCTGCCGACTTAAAGTTACTTATTTATGAGCTTGAGTGACTTTTCCGGAGAGCCTTCCTGTTTAGCCATTTAGCACTTCATTCTGCTTCCTGTTGGGCTCTATTGTGTCTCATTTAGATGTAACTCTGATACAGACTTGGAGGAAATAGTACACGGCCTGTGGATTGACACTGATCAAGTGCCGCAGCATAAATGGGAAATGGCTCCGCTCCCTTCAGCAGGGCTGCCAGCTTTGTATGAATTGGAGGAATTGTGCATTGCATTATGTTTCTCCTCAGTGGACAGGATGAATGGATGTGCTTGTGCACCTCGGCCTTTGGTGCAAATGGGATAAAGGGAATGGGATGATATGGAGGCTTTGATATAGAAATTCACGGCTGGTGTTATAGAATATATTCCAGCAGATTGAAGTTAGAGCTTTTCTCTGATATGTAGCCACTGCAAACAACCAACAAACACTTAATGTCCCAAACAACACACGTGGACAACTGGTTCTTACTTAAACCAATTTCCTGAAAGAGGATTAGAGTAACTCCGGGACTAAATGAAGGCATGTGTAACTTCAGATCAATGTACAACAGCATCGGATCTACTGACAGGAACAACCAGTCTGGTTCAGTCATTTGGATTAATTACATGTTCTCACGTGTACATAGCAAATGCAGAACAGAGGATTTCACTGCTGCAGTCCAGACCTACATTTGAGTGACAGAAAGTAAAGAACTGATCACTTTAGTGTTTCAGGTATTCTCTTCATAAACCCGTTCTTGTTCCGTCTCCATTGTTTTGCCTGCTTTCGTTCCTCTAATTCCACTAAACAATGTGCTCTCTTCCGTTCCAGCTTTTATGAGCTCCTTCACCCTCAGTCTTCTCAGTGTTGACTGCTAACATAGGTGGCTGAAATTGAAACGTTTTTCAGAAAGCAGTGTTAAACTGGTCTAGACAAAGACCTGGGAAACAGTCCAATGACAAGACAGCCTCATGTTGTGAGATGTAAGATGACAGACAGTTATGACAAGTGAACAAATGCTTTTGTTTTACAGTCTTTGATTGATGTGGTAAATTAGGCTATGTGAATGCATGCGTTTGGTTTTTACTAAATGCTCTTTTGCAACATTCATTCAGGCATGTCAGCTCTTGCATTTACACAACACATCTCAGCTTCCTCAATTCAACTGAACGTCAGTCTAATGTGTGAATTGTACTGACCTGCTGTGCATCACTACACCTGTCAGTGAAACATCTCCACTGTGTAACTAGCCCATAAAAGGTGAATATGTGGGACATATGGCAGTTATCAGGTGGATAACAGCCCTGGAATGCCCTCTGATCAACCCTGCACAGAAAGCACATGTTTTCCTCTGGTGGCAGCAGCCTATCCATGCTCTAGTAACTGATGCTAAACCTAAAAGAGAAGCTCACTCTTCAGTAACCAAAAAAATGTTGGCAAAGCTTCATTTTAAACTCCATGTAGATGTCGGTGGATATCTACCTTTTGTTACGTATAATTAGATAATTCTCTACCCATCCATTTTCACTCTGCACTATGTAAAAGCCACAGAGACCTGGATATCATTTTAGCCTGGTTTGTATTTCTAGATACAACCTCAGACCCCCCCCCCCCCCTTCTTCTTATGGCGAATCATTCATTGAAAAAAAGGTTAAAATATGAGGAAATAGTTCTGATTGAATTCTTATCATTTTGTCCTCTCCTCTGCAGGCTTGTCGATGACAGGTGTGTGGTCCAGCCTGATGCTGGAAACCTGGCCAACCCACCCAAAAAGTTCAGAGGTGTGTAGGAATATACTAGTCACACTGGTTCGAGGTTACACACACACACACACACACACACACACACACACAGTGTCAAGGCTGATTGGGCCCTTTCCGCTCAATGTTTCACACAACATTGTGGTTTTAGAGAAGCTTTTATGTGATTAAGTGACTCCACAGGCGGGTAAATAACCATTTACCTCAAAAATGTTGTTTCACCACATTAAGACTCTTCAGTGGCACTTAACTCGTGTTGTGTTCCTGAATGCCTCTCCTCCTCTCCAGATTGCCTCTTCAAGGTGTGTCCCATGAACAGATACTCGGCCCAGAAACAATTCTGGAAGGCAAAACAAGGAAAACAAGGACACAACAACACTCAGGGAGACCTGTTTAAGAAGTTACAGGTAGAGCTTTTTTAATTTCACAGTCTAGATCTAGATCTCCATATTCATTTGAGCCCCGAAGCTGTAGTAAATCTCTGTCTCATTACTCAGCATGCAGCAGAACTGGAGCAGAAGCAGAACGAGTCGGAGAACAAGAAGCTCCTTGGAGAAGTTGTGAAATACAGTAATGTCATCCAGGTACAGCCCATCTCTTCAGCAAACACCCACGGTGTCAGTTTGTCTTAAATCCAGAGGCTTGTTTTTTTTTTTTGTGTTTACCGAGGTTGTGTTGCTGCCACCTGATAGCTTAGGCCATTTTGAACAAGTCCACAATGGTAGTTTTGGGTTTCACTGATGGCGAAATCCTTGCTTTACGGGTTGAATGGAGGAATGCAAAAGCATATTTAACTGCTGCTGCAAAATGCGTTCAAAGCAAGTCTCCATTGTTCCTTTAGTAAGCAGGCCTTTTTCAATAAGTAGTTTCTTAGTGTTGACTTAAAACATAATTTAGCGCTTGTTTTTTAAATGGAATCGGGAAACGTGTTTTGGGGTAATACACACACTTCTTCAAATGAGGCCACATTGAATAAAATAGTGAACCAACTCTTTTAAATCAAACAAGAAGTTACCTTGAGGCAAAACCTACCTCCGCTTTTTCCTAAAAGGTTCATCTTCTCTTACTCTTGTACAGTGGTGGGAAATAACAAGGTACAATAACTCAAGTCCTGTGCTTAAATACTACCGGGACACACTAAACTTAGGTATTTACCTTTAATGCCCCTTTATAATTTATACTCTACTACAATTCATTTAATTTACTTTCAATACTTTTTTTAGGTTGGACAAAACATGCATTGTGAAGGTGTCACTTTTGGCTTAATTGTGATGGGATGTTTTTGATTTTTTTTTTACAAACCAAAGAAGCAATCGATTAATTGAAGAAATAATCAAGAGATGAATCCAAAAGGAAAATAATCAGTAATTGCAGTCCTATATAAATACTAATTATTGCATGAGTAATAATAATCTAATAAATAATAGTAATATATAATAGTGTAACAGTCCCAAGTTTTCCTTTACTTAAAGTTACATTTTCAATGCAGGACTTTAGACTTATTGGAGTATTTTCAGAGTTTGGTATAAGTATTTTTACTTAACCAAACTTAAGTATCTGAATACTTCCTCCACCACTGCTCTTGCAGTATTTAAACACTCTGAATCTTCTTTCTTAGCTCCTGCACATTAAGAGCAATAAGTACCTGACGGTGAACAAGCGTCTCCCCGCTCTGCTTGAGAAGAATGCCATGCGGGTTTCTTTGGACCCGGCCGGGAACGAAGGCTCCTGGTTCCACATTCAGCCTTTCTGGAAGCTCCGCAGCGAAGGAGATAATGTAGGTCTCCCTCCGCTTGGCGCCACACACATTTCTTTAGACATAAAGTTCAGTTTAACATTCCTCTCTGTTACAAGTACAGCAGGTGCCCGACTTTTTCGTCATTGTTCGTCCTGTCCCAGTAACATTTCTGATTTTGTCCTTCCCCCTTTGGCTTTAGCATCCTATGGTTAAAGGTATTGCTCTTGATTGTGCATGGTGTTTGTGCATTATTAGGTCAGACACAGAATCTCATGTAAAAAGCATGGATCCACCGGGCTTCCCATTGCATGTTAGGCTTTTAGGTTGAGCTTTAAAAGCATCCAGTCGGTCCTTACTTTCTATCTACTTTTTGTCACTGATGCTGTTTCATGTATATTCAAAATGTTTTTGAATACAGCATTGCCATAAGTGTGATGAGCGGCACATTTGTGAAACCACTGTGTGCTTGTGTGTGGCTGGTTAACATGAGATACTGTGTGTCTATTGTTGGGTTAGAGAGCATGTATTATGCAAGCGATAATACGACCACAGGCAGTGTACTTTCAGTCACTATATTTGTATGCTGCATTCATGTTTTGCTCACCATGGTATGAATAAACTAGTTTGCCAACTCAATCACTCTCTCATGTGAAGCTCAGCTTGTTGCTGTTGCACATAGCACCTCCTTGTTTTTTTGAAATAAGGGGATGTTTGCATGGACACAGTCTTACTTCCCGTTTCATCCATTTGACCACTTGTGGAAGTTTTCCAACCTGCGTCTTCACCTGCGTTGGCATATGACTGTCTGTAATTGGGTTCAAGGTGGTGGTTGGAGACAAGGTGGTGCTAATGCCAGTGAATGCAGGGCAGCCTCTTCATGCCAGTAACATCGAGCTGCTAGACAACCCCGGCTGCAAAGAGGTGGGACTAGTTCATCTATATTGTTTCTGTCTGTGCTGAAAAACAAAGTTTTAGTCAAATAAAGAAAGAAAAACCTGTAGTTTTACAATTCGCTTTAGTAGTTTTTGAGGAGTTTTTAATGTAATGCTTTATTGTCTTGGTCCTTTAACTGTGGTTGAAACATTTAAAAAAAAACTGATGGTTTTACAAAGATTTCAACAGACCTCATGTGACTTTTGTATGATAATCATCTAAACTTCATGATGTGTTTGCCCCTTACTCTCTGCTTCATGCTGCAGGTTAATGCTGTTAACTGTAACACAAGCTGGAAGGTCACCCTGTTCATGAAGTTTAGCGACTACAGGGAAGATGTGTTGAAGGGGGTATGTTGTTTTATCGCTTATGGGTTTCCTCCATGCATCTTTTAGCACAACTGCATGTAGTTTGCACGTCTTCAGAGCAAACTGCATGCAGTTATCTTGCAGCAGTGTCATGTTTTGCTCGTGTGGTCTGTCAGGGTGACGTGGTGAGGCTGTTTCACGCTGAGCAGGAGAAGTTCCTGACCTGTGACGAGTACAAGAAGCAGCAGCACGTCTTTCTCAGGACCACACTGCGGCAGTCTGCCACCTCCGCCACCAGCTCCAAGGCTCTCTGGGAGATCGAGGTAAAGCGCACACAGGAATTGACAACGTTGCGCTTTAATTCTGAGAACATCATTGATGCTAATTTATTCATTAATTTATACTGCTCTGGTGACATTTGTCTGAGTGCAGTTTATGGACAAATTGAAATGTATTTTCTGTCCCTTGATTAACAACCAGCCACACATAAACAAAATGAAGACCCTTCTAAAGCCAATTGAATCATAAACTTTGCCCAACTTAGTTTAAATACACATAAATCAGCAAATTATGAATTTTTTTCATGTTCCTAAATTTACACTTTTGTCATCATTACGGAGCGTTTTCACACATTTAGGCCATAATTCCCCATTTGATAATACACACTGTCGGCCATTTGAACCTTTAGTTCTTTGTTATCCACTTTCTGTATGTTCCTCTTTATCAGCTCGCACTGAGTGGAAGTTCCTGTCGTCCCTCTGCTGTGTGTACCAGAATGTGTTTATCTTACCATATCAGTTGATGACATGTTGTTGCACCAGTATGACTAACGCAAAAATTCCTGTTCTACTTGGCACATGGACTCTCATTCTGACACCGCAGTGATGGGCTGAACTAGAACTCATTTGGTTTGTGAATTATTGCCACTTTGAATAACCACTCTAAATAGAAGAGATCATCCTCTGACTGCTGTTAAACCAATCCTATCCTATCAGGAACCGTTCTGTCTGCGAAACAAAACCAGAAACTAAATGAGCCGTGTTACTAAGAAACTGTGAACAATGTTTGAAATGTCCCTCTGCACTGTATCAAACCAGCACAGACTGACACTAAAACACATACACAAAAACTGATGCTTCTAGGTGTCCTTATTTTGTGTTTCCATGCCAGGTTGTGCACTATGACCCCTGTCGAGGTGGAGCCGGCCAGTGGAACAGTCTCTTCCGCTTCAAACACCTGGCGACTGGTAATTACCTCGCAGCAGAGGTGAGTTTTACTCTTTTTAATCCATATCATTTTGTAGCTGCGGGAAACTGAGATAATCTACTTTCCAGTTTCTGAATAAGCACAGTTGAAGGGGATTTTAGGTGGTTGTGCTGTAGATGGCAGTATTCCCATTGATATGGCGTCCATCACCCATCTGCTGTTGAACAGTTTGCATTTGGAGTGATGGGGATGATAATGACAGGATGATCATCAGAGCTTCCTATGTTTGAGGTCACTGAGTGACCCTGCAGTTTCTCTGCAGGTGAACCCTGAATTCAAAGACAACACGGTGGAGCCCAAAGGAGAGGTGAGTCAGTCAAACAAGCACATTCAGCTGCAAAGTCACACACTACCAACTGATTTTTAACATTATTGTGTCTACTAAGTTGATATTTATAATTCAAGACAGCAGCAATGCAAATATCATTTTGCACCATAGATGAGTCAGATTGACCGAAAGAGAGAACGAGCTGGTGAACAAGAAAGAAGATTATAAAAGTGTTTTAGTGGAACCAACGATTATCTCAGCAGCTAAACATTGTCTTCAGACCCGTCTCTGTCTCCTCATCCTTTGGTTATTCAATACCGGCAGTTCTCTAACAGTCGCATACAAACTCTGAATCTATATCTAGACATTTCTTTCAGCTCTTAGCTACCTTGTGCATTTGTATTCTGGTAGTGCGAGGAGCACGCACACCAACTCTCTCAGCCTCACACACTTTCTCATGCACATGCTGAGTTTCAGACACACAGGGGGCTCCTTACATAACGTCTGGGTGTGGGGGTGCCCTGCGAGAGGGGATGGAGGGGAGGCAGACGTGCTGTCTGCTTTGCTCCACTCGCCTGTGCTAAGCTGGTGGGGTGAGTCACCAGAAGAGGGAGGGAGGATTGAGAAGCTGAGGCGTGGAGGCAGCTCTGGGGAGCTTCCCATTGACATGCAGTGAACAGTGGGAGAAATTAACCCTCGCCTTTTTATGTGCTGCATCTGCACCGCGCATACTCTACCAGCCTACGTACCGCAGTGTCTAACATACCACACGGAGAAGTCATGGCTCTCTGGCTACATCTCTGTGTAATTTGATACCTCATTAGTGCAAGAAGCTGTGACAGTATAGTTTGGCTCACATCCGTCCATCCTCAATTATAGATCTTATCAACTGTTGGTCTCATTTATCAGTACTTACATGAGTACGTGTTAAAAGATATGGCAACTTGATACAAAACATGTATATGCTCGGCTTCTCATAGCCATAGTTATACTCACCAAACAAGTTCAGTGAAATGAGGCAGAATTTTTAGAATATATAAATATACATTGTATACATGCAGTCTGGACATGAAGGTAAGAGGAAGTCCTGCTGTGTGCGCTGCCTTTAGCAATAAACAATTCATCAATTAATTAATTAGTGGACAGAAAAATAATTGATATTGAAGTTATCATCATGTGTGATGTCATAATTTAAAGTAATATACCAAATATGTTTTTCTGGTAGCAGCTATAACAATGTGAGAATTTGCCTTTTATATTATTATTATTATTATTATTATTATTATTATTATTAAAAAACTGATTTATTCTGAATTACTATCATTATCTATTATTCTGCAGATTATTTCTCTGATCTATCATTTTGTCGAAAAAATGGTCAACATTTCCCCATGCCCAATGTGACATCATTGCTTCTTTCATCCAACCAACAATCCAAAATCCAAATATGATCATTGATAATATCAATAATAATGATCAATAATCAAAAAAGTTGCAGATGATTAGTTGCAGCCTGTACCTGCTTAAAGTAACATTCATCCACTTGCAACAGTGTTAACACACTCGTGTGAACCACCTCTGCATGCGTCTTTGTTTTATAGACTTGAATATGGACTGTTGTTGTCTACAGTAGACAATCCATGTGTTAATATTGATAAACAACTTAACTATGTGCCATATGAACTTTTAGACTGCGGACGTTAATTTATACTTCCTGGGTGTGCATGGTTGTGTGTATCCTCGCGTGTGTGTGTGTGTGTGTGTGTGTGTGTGTGTGTGTGTGTGCTGCAGAATGAGACGGATATTTTGTTCTCCAAGAGGAAGCATCAAGCAGCAGAGAAGATTGCTTTCACCCTGGTTTCTGTTTCCCACGGGAATGACATAGCCTCTCTGTTTGAGCTGGATGCCACCACTCTCCAGCGTGCCGACTGTCTCGTGCCCAGGTCAGTCACTCACATGGGAGCAACAGCAACAACAAGTTACATCCGCTTTAGTTGCATCCACAGTGGGCTTCTTTCACTATAGTTCACAGCGCAGAACAGTTTAAAATAATATCTATGTAATATATATTTTGACTCCAAACTATCTACTTTTATGAATTTTCTTCAGAAATGTGTCATTGGTAATACTTGCTACTTAACAATTACACAACAGGCCGAATTGCCATCACTTTAGCTATGCTAACAGCTAATTGATTTACCAAGATGGATGCTATTTAGTTCAACAGCAGCAGCAAGCGTACAATCAACTAAAGATCATATGAGATGTAAATGCCTTGTCCCATCCTTCCTTAGAAACTCCTATGTGAGACTTAGGCACCTGTGTACCAACACCTGGGTGAAAAGCACCAACGTCCCCATCGATGCAGAGGAGGAGCGTCCGGTGATGCTCAAGGTCTACACACACACACAGACACAAGCGCACACACACACACGCACACACACGCACACACACGAGTAAAACAAACATGGATGCATTATTTAGACGTTGATGTTGGCTGTCATAATAGATTGGCACCTGTCCGACTAAAGAGGACAAAGAAGCTTTCGCCATCGTATCTGTTCCCCTGTCGGAGGTCAGAGACTTGGACTTTGCCAATGATGCCAGCAAGGTCCTGGAGTCCACTGTGAGGAAGCTTCAGTACGGAAACATCGCTCAGAATGAGAGGAGGTACAGATGCTTGAGCATGACAACATAGGTGACACAAGGTGGTGTGCATGTTTTATGATTTTATGTTATTTTTTGCCTTCATATATTTTTATTTTTTTCAGGTTTGTGACTAAGCTCCTGGAGGACCTTGTTTTCTTTGTATGTGTGGTACCAAACAATGGCCAGGATGTTTTGTCTGTGGTCACCTCCACACCCAACCGAGAGAGGCAGAAACTCATGAGGGAACAGAACATCCTTGCGCAGGTCAGCACGAGTACACACACTCTCTCACTCACTCACTCACTCACATACACACACACACACACTTCTGTCCTTGTAGAATGCAGACTGATCAGAACTTTAACACAAGGCTCCAGGACTGACAAGGGTGCCCAGTGCAAATTTTAAATTGGGTCGTATTTCCATTGGTGTGATATTTTACAGTAACCACAGATTGGCCTCAAGAAGCGTATTCATCAAAGTATCTCCCTGCTATAGTTCGTAGATGCTCGGTTGGTTCTTCATCATTGTATGTGGGTTTCTGTTGCTCCAGATCTTTGGCATCCTGAAGGCTCCATTCACAGATCAGGGTGATGGTCCGTTGCTAAAGTTGGAGGATTTGGGAGACCAGCGCTATGCTCACTTCAAGTACATGTTGAGACTCTGCTACAGGGTGCTACGCCACTCCCAACAGGACTATCGCAAGAACCAGGCATGTTTCCTTCTTTTACGGTCTAATATTGAGTACTCATTGAGTTTCAGGCTCATTAACATGTTAATTATCACAGGGATGTGGGGTAGTTTAAGCATAGAGAGATGGCTTTTGATTGGGAGCATATCAGTATAGATTCTGCCAGACTGTCAGACCACAGCTGCTGTAATGATGCCCTTAATCAAGAAAGTAGTAGTGCTCTGTGGATTGACAGAAAAAAATCATATCAAGTGGTGTGGTCTCATTTATTATTTCAAATGAGAAATAAAATGACAATAGGTCCTCTGCTCCGACTACGTCGGTGCTCGGGCCCTAATTATGAAAGACAAATATATATAAGGAATAAAACACGCACACTCTCAGCTCAGTACACTCATGGATTTAGATCAGCGGCTGATGCTATCAATCAAGCTACGTTAGTTAGCTAGATACTCCTGCATAACTGATTCTACTGAATACTTAAGTGATTTAGGACTCTTATTGTCTGCTGTTCAGCATTTTAGCATGAAAAATGTATTCATCTAACTGAAGAAAATCCATGAACGGGGGTATTTAATTAGCTGTTATGCCATGACCACCACTGGTGGCCTTAGTGAGCAAAAGTGTTCAAGAAATGTTATCTAGTAAAATTGCCAAATATTTTCTAGTTACAACTTTTGAAATTATAAAGATTTTCTCAATTTTTTTCCGATTTGATTTCATACAAATTTAATTCATTTTTTGCTGCTCAGTGTCTTAACGGTTTGTGGTTATGACCATATGTCTTTTGTGCCAAATAGGAATATATAGCCAAAAAGTTCACAATCATGCAGTCTCAGATTGGCTATGAGATCCTGGCTGAGGACACAATCACTGCCCTGCTGCACAACAACCGCAAGCTGCTGGAAAAACACATCACAGCCAGAGAGATTGAGACCTTCGTCAGCCTGCTGAGGCGCAACAGAGAGCCCAGGTCAGACACGTACACCTCCAGAAGAGTAGATGACCCAGGGGAATGATTTCATAACATTGAATATAGGACAAATCTGACATGTGCATGGGAATTTGTAGTCCTACTTAAGACTTTTGTTGCAAATGGTTAATTTTGTAACACAGGGACTGGACTTTGACACAGTATAATGCAGAATAATGCAATCAAATACAATATGTGAATCTTACTTGCGTAACTCTACTTTTCTAAAATTCTCAATTCCATTTTTATCAGAAATTCATTTCTAACCTTTACCATATGGTCACTTTGACGGCATATTTTGTGGTGAGTGGCTAATTGGTATATTAAAAAGTGTTACCGTTATTGTGTCCCTCTGCTTTATACGTTAAAATACAACAGAGTATGTACCGTAAGAGTCATATCTGTTGTATAAAGCAAATTTTTACATGGAAAAAGGGGGAAGAAAAATATGTTATGTACAGCCAGGAACACACACAAACTTCAGTTCATGTGTTCCTTTGCTGAAACGTTGTGTGTAAAACATTTGTTAAACGTGGTGATTCATGTCTGCTCTACTCTTCTAGGTTCCTGGATTATCTGTCTGATCTCTGCGTGTCCAACAAGACTGCAATCCCCGTCACACAGGAGCTTATCTGTAAATTTATGCTGAACCCCACCAACGCAGATATCCTCATCCAGACCAAGTGAGTCACACCCTGTGGTATCTATATTTAAAACATCCAAGTTGATCCTGTCGTATTTCACTCCTTCATTTTTAAACATGTACAAACACGCACATTCAGTACGCTCTAAAGAACGTGCTGCTTCCTCCTTGTGAAATAGATATTTTCAGCGGCCGCAGTTCTACGTCAGAATTTAATTTTTCCAGTAACTATTTGTCACACTCCCTCTCTCGCCCCCCCCCCCAGACTAATCCCTAACACAGAGATCACCCTGGAGTCCTCCTTGCTGCAGGAGGAGGTGGAGGAGGAGGCTGAGGTTTGGCTCTACTGGATCGACAGCCACAAGGAGCCTCACGGCAAATCCATTCGCCACCTGGCCCAGGATGCCAAGGGCAACCACAAGATGGATGTAGACATTATCACCTATTACAGGTGACGATGGCATTGTTGGTTTTAGTTCCTCCATGTGCTGCACCTTATTTCAGTAACACAAAAATAGCTGAAACAAGCCCCCTTCATCTTCCCATGTCAAATCTGCAGAAACAAAAACATGTCCCTTGCCTCCTCTGTAGGTACCAGTTGAACCTCTTTGCTAAGATGTGTCTGGACCGCCAGTACCTAGCCATCAACCAGATCACCTGTCAGCTTCCTGTGGATCTGATCCTGCGCTGCATGTTTGACGACTGCCTGCCCTACAACCTCAGAGCCTCCTTCTGCCGTCTCATGCTGCACATGCATGTGGACCGTGACCCACAGGAGGCCGTGGTGCCCGTACGGTATGCCCGCCTCTGGACCGAGATCCCCTCCAAGATCACCATCCATGAGTGAGTGTCCATCTGCGAGATTATCTGTGTTATGTACGGGTGTATTTTGCAAGTCACCACATGCAGATTGTGAATGTGCTTTCCCACAGGTTTGAGTATGATTCCACTGACACGTCAAGAGAAGAGATGAAGAAAAAGTTTGCTCACACCATGGACTTTGTCGAAGAATATCTTAAGGATGTGGTCAGCCAGCCTTTTCCATTTGGAGATAAAGACAAGAATGAACTCACGCTAGAGGTAAAATAAACACATACAGTAGGCTATTTCACTCTGAAATTGTACTTCATGCATGTGTTTTTGTATGCCACTGTAAGGGTTTATTTATTTTTTATCCTTATGATGATTGACTTCTGTCTTCCAGGTGGTGAATCTGGCTCGCAACCTGGTTTACTTTGGTTTCTATAGCTTTAGTGAGCTGCTGCGTCTCACACGCACTCTGCTGGCCATCCTGGATATTGTCCAGCACCCATTGACCTTCATGAACAAGCTCGACAGGAGCCCAGAGACTGGTCAGTGCAGTTACGCAGCATAAGGGTATTGTGTCATTGAGTTGGTCAACTAAAGTTTACTTTTATACATTGCGCTTTCAACAATAGATAGAAAGTTTAAAGATAATGAGTAAAACTGAATTTAGTTAAGGGACTAAGATAATTAAATGGGGAGGAGGCAGTTCCATAATTTGGGTAAAATAAAACATATGTCTCAGTTTAAAATGATGACCAATGTCCCCACGTTTCTAGATGGAAAATATGGATGCAGCAGTTAACAAATGTATGCAGGAGCAAGACTACGCATGAAAGCATTAGGGTTTAGTGTTTAACCTTTTGTTTTCTTAGACCTGATAAAGAGGCCTGTGTGTCAGTGGAACAGAAATATGAAGTTACAGAAATGGAGACCTATAGATTTGAGGTCTACGACTTCTGCTGATCAGAAAAAGTAGGAAGAAATCTGCTAATCGAAGTGAAAAACTTTCAATATAAGCAGACAGAGTGGTAAATAAAAAGAGTGGTAAGGGTTAATGGACTGGAAACAATAACTGCAGATTTGTTTTTGTTCTGGGCCATCCATTCAACGTCCTCAGGGCACTTGTTTTAGCTTTATGATACACAGTCAAAGTTTCACAAGTTTGAGCTGAAATATGTCAACTATATAAATAGATGTAAACGATAGGCTTTACACACACACACACACACAATGCAGAATGTGTGAAGATGAATGTTTCCTTTAGGCAACAATGTCCTGCGTACGATCCACGGAGTTGGGGAAATGATGACTCAGATTATGATGAGTCGAGGTGTGCCGCACAGCCTCCCTGACACCTCGCCATCCCTGCGCTACGGGAGAGGACACTTCCTGCCAGACAATGAGGATGTCATGGTGATGGACACCAAGCTGAAGATCATCGAGATCCTGCAAGTAAGCGCCACCCACTGCATGTACTTTAAGTTATTGCTGTTGAAATTTGGCATTATTAAAAAGAAAAAAAGAAAAAAAGAAAAAAAAAGGGGGGGGAAGTATTTCAGTGTTTAATTCTATTTTTCCTTTTCCCGTTAGTTCATCCTGAGTGTGAGGTTGGATTATAGGATCACATACTTGTTGTCCATCTACAAGAAAGAGTTTGGGGACAAGGCCGTGATTGACAGCTTTTCCTCTGTGACTGAATTGATCCCAATGACACGTACGACTTTATTTTCCCTCCTTATCCAAGTACTAAAATCTTCTTTTTACGTTATAAATGAGGTGTTTGCTGTCCTGTTGTTCAATTTCTTTTGTCTCCAGCTTCTGAACCGGACATAGATGAGATTGCAACCAATGCAGAGAGCATGTTTGCAGGGAGGTAGGTGAAGCTGTGCTTAAATACAACCGACGATTCACACAGAGAAATTAATTAAATATATAAGTTGATTGTTTTTGAAAGACCTTGTTCCTTAGTCTCTTTGGCAATGATGCATCTGCTTAAAAACTCCTATCTAAGCTTTGTTGTGATTTCAGCTCAGAATTAAGTGCAGTGGAGCTGGACGATGAGGGGGGCAGGACGTTTTTGAGGGTTCTGATCCATCTCATCATGCAAGATTACCCACCACTGGTGTCTGGCTCGCTGCAGCTCATCTTCAAACACTTCAGCCAGAGAGCAGAGGTCCTGCAGGCCTTCAAACAGGTAGGGACACAGCAGTTAAACTGTCTCACTAAGAGCTTCCTCAGCTGGAATCTAGCTCGCATTTTAACAATACGCAGACTTTCCAAAGTGGCTCACTGAGACTTCTTGGCAGAAATATCCTCTCACACACAGTTGTTCTTTTAATATCTTTGTCTGGTTAATTTCTCATCAAGTGTGTTTGTGTGTGTGTGTCTGTGTGTTTTCCAGGTCCAGCTATTAGTGTCAGAGCAGGATGTAGATAACTACAAGCAGATCAAGAAAGACCTGGACCAGCTGCGTCTGACAGTTGAGAAGTCAGAGCTGTGGGTGGAGAAAAGTGGAGTCTACAGCAGTGAAGACCTGGGGGTCAGGCAGGTCAAAGAACAGAACATGGAGGTGCTGTACCATCCATTAATGCTATCTCACATCTAAAAGCAAAAAATCACATTTCAGATTTTAGTGTGACATTTATTTTTCCATGGGAAGTTCCTATATTTATCGTAAACATCCCATCAGTCATTCAGCTGCACTGTAAATGGCTTCAAAGCTGATGGAAAGCTGTTTTGTTGGCTAAGGAATAAGGAATCTGCTGTAAATCACTTTTTATTAGTCAGGCCTGTAACATAGTGTGTAGTGCCTGTAACATAGTGTGTAGTGTGTGTGTTTACGTCATTATTGTCATAATATTGCAGCGATGATAATGATCTGTGCAGGGTCTTTTCCCACCACTGGTAATTAGAGACAGGATGTGATGGTTGTTGCAGCCAAAGATAAACCTTTTGAAGTAAACACAAAAGAATTGTGGAGCTTTACAGAACTATTACTTGAATGTATTTACTGAAAGCTTTTCTTCATGTATGTGTCTTGTCAGGAGGTTGTCCTGAGCCCAGTACAGGATGGAGATAATAAACCTCAAATTGACTGCAACAAAGAAAACAACTACAACATCGTCAAAGAGGTGAGCTCCATGCCTTTATTTCCAGGTTACTCATCTCTTTTTGTTCTGCAGTGCGTCTGTAATACGTGTGTGTGTGTGTGTGTGATATTTAGATCCTACTGAGACTCAGTAAGCTATGTTATCCCGGTAAGAAGAGTCGTGTGCAGCAGCAGAGGCTGCTGAAGAACATGGGGGCCCATACAGTGGTGCTGGACCTGCTGCAGATCCCCTATGAGAATGTGAGTAACAGCCAAAATGAATGACTCGTTGTACTTGATGTTGTCTATGAAATCTTTGCACATCATTATTTCTTGATATCACGCTTTCTTAAATTCTGTCCTATAATCTTTCCTTTTATTTGCTTGGGTCTGCCTTTGCACAGAGTGATGAGAAGATGAATGAAATCATGACCCTGGCACATACGTTTCTGCAGAATTTCTGCAGAGGGAACCATCAGAACCAAGTTCTGCTACATAAACACCTGAACCTCTTCCTCACTCCAGGGGTACATTCACCTTGCTGTACATTTCATTTGTTGTCATGCCTTACTTTTTAGCGAGGTCTTCCTTTCTGGTAGAGCATGCAGTAGCATCCTCAGGATTTATCTATCATGAAAAAGAAATACAACAACAGCCTGACAGCAGGAAAGTGATATGTACTAATTTTGTATTAGCAAGAACAGTTGTCTTTGTTTCTTTTCCTGTTATACAAATTCAACACACTGTTATTCAGATGATCTTCCTCTAAAAGACTAAATCAAATCTCCTGTATTTAACCAGTTGCTTGAAGCTGAGACAATGCGGCACATCTTTATGAACTACCAGCTGTGCAATGAGATCAGCGACCGTGTGGTCCATCATTTTGTCCACTGCATTGAAACACACGGACGACACGTTCAGTACCTCAAGTTCCTGCAAACCATTGTGAAAGCAGATGGGAAGTATGTGAAGAAATGTCAGGACAAAGTCATGACAGAGGTGAGATCCAATGTTTTCAAATGAACACGTTTGTACGTTTATTAATCAGCGAGTATAACTGTAAACCTTTCTTCGGGTCTCTGTTTGTTTGTTTTGTCCAGCTGGTGAACGGAGGCGAAGACGTGCTGGTGTTCTACAACGACCGCTCCTCGTTCTCAGTGTTGCTGCAGATGATGGGCTCCGAGCGAGAGCGGACAGATGAAGATGGAGCTCTGGCCTACCACAACATGCTTGTGGAGCTACTGGCCGCCTGCACCGAGGGCAAGAACGTCTACACTGAGCTGAAATGCAACTCTCTGCTACCGCTGGACGACATTGTCAAAGTTGTCACTGATGTCCACTGTATACCAGAGGTAAGGCTGGACAAGTTTATGGTATAGATAAAAATACACATTTTGTCAAGTTTGCATCCTTGGGTACATTGTTTAGTGTAATTTCATCTGTCTTTTATCTTAAAGTAACCAGGCATCCTTTTTCTTTATCCCCCAGGTCAAAACTGCTTATGTGAACTTTGTGAATCACTGCTACGTGGACACAGAGGTTGAAATGAAGGAGATATACACCTCCAATCATATCTGGAAGCTCTTTGACAACTTCCTGGTGGACATGTCCAGTGTAAGACTCTATCAGACTGATACTTTTCTAATGATGTGTCTAGATACATTGAGGCTTACTCATTTTCTAAATCCATTCACTCACTGCGGTGTGGTGTTGGGAGGAGCTTGTTCAGAAGTTTTACTCCATTTTGTTTTTGCATTTAAGGTGTGCAACACTACCACAGACCGTAACCATGCTGATTTGGCCCTGGAGAAGTATGTGACAGAGACAGTGATGGCCATTGTCAAGGGTTTCTTCAGCTCACCTTTCTCTGTCAACCACTCCAACCTGCAGGTACTGTTTTTCACCTCTGACAAGCAGGGGAAATGTTCCCGCAGAGAGAGGCTCACTCGTGACGTGTCCAAATCCTTTGCCAACTTTTAGCTACTGTACAGTAAAATGATTTGATAGCAGACTGCCGCTTTTACTGCACCCATCACCTGGGACCTTGTTGTTTCATTGCAGACATTTGTATACGTCGAGCAGATGCTTGAGGTGTTTTACGCAGAAGTCTGTTCTAATGTCTGCCATCAGACACAATATTGAAGTGTTCCCGTCAGGATTATCTCTGTTTTTCTCTACACTTATGCCATTTTCAAAAAACAATATTCCCTGCTCTCTCTCTCTTTTTCTCTCTCTCTCTCTCTCTCTCTCCCTCTCACCATTAAACAGGCAAACCAGTCTGTCTTCATCAAGCTGCTTCAGTCTTCTTTCAGGATCTACAACTGCAACTGGATCAACTCTGCTCAGAAGGCTAATATTGAGAGCTGTATCAAAACGCTGGCTGACGTTGGTGAGTGTTGCTACTCTACTGTCCAGTCTTTGACCAATGATAGATATAGAGGCATTGAAATATTGATCAAAATGCAAATCACTAATAAATGTAATCGTAAATGTATGTATTGTGTTGATTTTGTACACAAAATCACACCGACATCCAACCCTTCGTGTTCTTCCCCAGCTAAGGCACGGGCCATAGCCATCCCAGTGGACCTGGACAGTCAGGTCAACACTTTGTCTCTGAAGGTCCATAGCTACATGGTGCAGCGAGCGGCCAAGGACTGGAGGATATCTGCCCGCACACGACCCCGCAAGGAGAACCTGGGTGGCCCTGACTACAAGAACATCATTGAGAAGCTCCAGGTGCACTTTTCTTTCAAACAGGACTATTAGTCTACAGCCACACTGCACGAAGGCATGGCAGAGCTTTGAGCTTAATGCTAAAGTGTTGGGCAAATTCAGTTTTGACCTCATGTTGGTGCTAGATGTAAAGTTCAGGATCATTAGGTTATTACAATCATCTTGAGGAGGGCATGGATGTCATGACCAAATTGTATGGCAATACACCAAAAATAACATTTCACTTAACAACCAAAATTGTCAACCTCATACTGGCAATAGAGGAAAAAGTCAAGTTATTAGGTCACATCCTCTGGGTACCGAGGCTATGTGCACAACATTTCATGGCAATCCAGCAAACATTTGTTGAGATATTTCAGTGTTGACCAAAGTGGTGGACTACCATCCCTAGAGCCGTGCTGCTAGTGTGGCTAAATAAATAAAATACAGAGTCTAAATTTAGAAGTTTATGTGGGCTTTTCTAAATGATTTTTAGCAGAATCATTCTCTACAGGAGAGCATTTGATTGAGCCTTTATGTGTGTCGGTCTTTGATGTACAGGGGGTCGTGTCCCTTCTGGAGGAGCAGTTCAGTCCGAAGGTTCAGGCAGAGTTTTCTGTGCTAGTGGATGTTCTTCACAGCCCAGAGCTGCTGTTTCCAGAGGCTGCTCGGTTGCGCTGTGAGAGCGGAGCTTTCATGTCCAAGTAAGTCACACAACCTGTGTAAGGAACAAATTCCTAATTTTTCAAAGCATGGAGGACTCTTTTAAAAGTGTTAGTGTAGCTACAGAGAAGCGACAGCATGGGTGACATTTAGGTTTAGATTAGGATTTTTGACAGAAGTTGCTGATAGCTGTTAATTATTGCTAATATTTACTTTGTTGCCAAGTTAAAGGTTGGCAGGTCAAAAAGTAGCATTGACTAAAACCTACACTAATTAGGAACTATTATACTGTATGTATTCAGTAGTTGTGGGAGCTTTGGGAAAGAGTTGAAAGTCAAGAATATTTACACAAAAAATATATTTGAAATTATAAATGGAACATTACAAAGACCAAGATGTAGCTTTAAAGTAAACAATAGTAAATATGTAAAGAACAAACTGTGGTCAGTGGATTACTCAAACTAACATGTTAGATATGTAAAGAATATATAGTTTGATACATCAAACCTCCAGGAGTTCTGTTACTCTGCTGCTGCTGCCTGACCTCCCCGGAGAGCAGAAAGGGAGATTTCACCTGTGGTGATCAGTAAAATATCTCTTTGATTTGACTCGACTAGTAGGACACAATTCTAAGTGATACAGCATCTATCTTTTCTCTCTGTCAGACTGATCAAACACACCAAGAAGCTTATGGACAAAGAGGAAAAGCTGTGTATCAAGATCCTGCAAACACTCAGAGAGATGATGGACAAGAAGGAATGCTTTCAAGAGGCTGTGAGTACTTGACTCTGAATGAGGAGAATTTCACATGAAACATGGTTTTAATTGTTATTCTTCACTTTTAGAAAGTAAAACTTCAGAATTCCCAAGAAAATTGTATTAGTTTCTCACAATCTCACTGTTGCATAAAAAATGTAACATTTTCTGTGGATTACGCCCTAACTTCAAGTGCCAGCAATGCTGTACTCCCATCAGCAGTGCGGTGTAGTCTTTGTTTTCTCCCAGGTCTGTCGGCCCCGAGCCCAGACTCCCCTTCATCAGTATGCTGTGGGTCTTTCTATGTTACATAACACAGGGAGGCACTTGAGGACACACTCGCACTGAGCAGAATAGGTGGGAGGAAGTAAGGGAATGAGGAGGGGGAGGAGTAAGAGGAGGGGGGGCAAGCACTGAACAAACAAATCAATACTGCAGCGAGTATGGGGGTGGGGGGCAGCATATCCTGCTGCTGCACCCCCACTCAGCCAGAGGCCTGGAACATGAATGACAAGAGTTGATAGAGGAGACTGAAGGAGGTGGCTGTGTGTGTGTATGCTTGTGTGCATGCTTGTGTGCACCAAGGGGGTGGAGGGTGAGGGCCAAAAGAGTCCGGTATGTAATCACCTTTGGATGGTTTAGAAAAGTTTGTTCCAGCAGGTGACAGTGTGCAACTCACACGGCACAAAATGAGCTGATCAAGTCCAGACTTTAAAGTGAGAAGACAACAACCCAAAAAAACACTGTTGTTCAGAATTTCTCACAACTCAGTTTATTGAACTAAACGTTGTCCTGAAGTGAACTGGGAGAAAGCGTGTGTTGCTGTCCTCTGACCATGTGGGATTTGATGCAACATGATTATTATTTGGCTGAGAATGCTGTCTTAAAGGCTGTTACTGTTGCACCACAACATCACTTGTTGGAACATAATGCATGTATGTTCCTTTACCTTCTCTTTCATTGTAATTGCATTGGCAATACTGTCAAGACTACCTTCCTCAATATAGTGCATGGCAGCCAGTGTCACTTACAGGAGTCAGAATTTTGTTTTCCCTTTTTGTGTTTGCATCTTGTGTCAGTCAGCCAAGCTGGTGTTTTTTTTTTTTTTTTTTTTTCCTTCGAAAAGGCAAATGATTCAACCGTTTTTTGGAATGAGACAAACGAATTTAAAGTAGAAAAAACATCACTTTTTTTAAAAGCGGCTCAGCGCATTCGAGCAGCCAGACAGTGCGGTAACGATATGTGAAATGTCAGTTTGTGTAGGTGTGTGTGAGTGTGCTCAAGCATGTATTTGTGGCCTCTCTTTGTCATATCCCTGTAGCCCTGAGCGTGGAGCTGCAGCCTCACTGCACGAGAGAGAGAGGGAGAGAGAGAGCGCGAGAGAGAGAGAGAGAGAGAGAGAGAGAGAGAGAGAGAGAGAGCGCGAGAGAGAGAGAGAGAGAGAGAGAGTGGGAGAAAACGATTGATGGAAATAATGAGAGAGGGAGAGGCAGACAGACAAAAACAGAGGGGGAGAGAGAGAGACAGAGTGACAGCATAGGCAGCAGAGGTTGGTGGCTCCCCTGGGGTGCAGTGAGTGGGTGGAGGAGAGTGAGAGAAAGAGATGGAGGGAGGGAGCGTGAATGAGGGAGGAAGGGAGGGAGGCAGCCATGTGAGGAGCCATGTGAGTGGAAGGGAAAAAAAAGTGGGCAGCGGCTGCAGGGTGAGGGATTGGAGAGAAGCGGAGTCTGCTCAGTCCATGAGGAGACAGGGCAGGGGGTGCACTTACGTAACAGCCTGCAGTGCCTGAGCCAGCGTCACGTGTACCATCACGTTCTACCTCCCTCCCTCCTTACTCTCCCTCTTCTGTCCGCTTGCTGCCTCTCTGCTTTTGCCCCCTCCATGCTTTGTCTCAGTCCATCGCATTCTGTCTGCCCGCCTGAGTTATTTCCTATCTCTCTTCCCTCTAGTCCCACCCAGGCTCTGCTCTTTGTTTGCCTGGGTCATGCCAGGAGAGCTGGTCGGGCAGCGGAGGGAAGAGCCACAGCGGTCACAGTATAGAGATGTGTTGGCTCTTACTGCTGCACTGCACTTTATTGGCTGTCAGATAACGGCAGCTCCATAAATGTTTTTGCTCCCACTTGCCCTCCAGATGTCTTTGGTGACAGGTTTTTCAGGATAAAAGACTTGAAGAATGATACTGTACCGTAACTATTTACATGGGAGAAAATCTGCATAAAGTACCATTGTAGACTTACATTTTAAATATTATCTCATCCAATGCAATTTGTCACTTAAAGAATAACGCTGGTGTTACTCTATAGATGTCTGATTGTCAAATCTCATGAGAAAACAATAATGCAACTATTAGTCTCAATACCTTCTGACTTCCCTACCCTGTCTGTGCTACTCGGCTACAAGCACATTTGTTGCCACTGAAGATATAAATCTTTAAAAGTGGGTCACAAATACACAGTACATTAGTACTATCTACAGAATAGTGTAATAGTATTAAAAAAAAAAAAAAAAGTATTTTCTTAAATCGCATAGGCACTGTAGTATTTCACAAATGTTAGTCAAACATGACTGAATTATGCATTTATTGGGGCCGATTTTCCGCTGTGGATTAATACATGTTTGATGCGGACAACATTGACGGCCCATAGCACAGAGGAATAAGTTATGAGGGTTTGGATACACTAACAGTACTTATAATAGTACTTATTGTTGACAATGAGAAAATATAGAATACCAGTAGACTTATCCTTTAATACAATGGCACAAGTTTATTTTTTCTTATTTTAGACTTTAGAACACATGCATGCATGGTTTGCTGTCATGTGTGTATCTGCATCCAAGTGTCTTCTTGTTCACAGATGATTTGAAAAAGCTAGTTATGTAATATAAATCACTCTCCTCCCTCTCCTTCACACTCATCCCTGTCATTTACACGCTGTCTGTCTGTCCTTTCTCTTTCCCGTCCCTCTCTTTCTGTCTTGCTTGCCAAGTTTCACACCACCTGCCCAAGGCAAAGCAGATTTACAGATTACCACCCTCTTGATACTAAGCACATCACACAGATGCATGTAGACGGAAAGCCTCGCTCAGACACACACACACACACACACACTCTCCCAGGCACGCAGTGCCACGCTGGCTGTCCCTGCGTGAGCTCATCCTGCAGGGTTTTCCCGTGTTGTCTGTGTACTGGTGGGAGTAGTGGAACATGGCTTAGGTTCATCCACATGGAGCGGGTCAGGCAGGCAGAGGGCTGGATAAGCTCACGGATACTCTTATGGTTTGACCTTTGACTGGATTCAGGCTGACGCAGCATGAGTCAAGTAAGAAAGTTGGAGTTAAGTAATCTAGATCTGGACCCTGCATGCCTTACATTTTCATAAATATTTATCTAATGCCAATAATAATAATAATAATAATTATATCTATTTTGAAAATTGGCAATCTATTTGCCATGAATGTTTTACTGCCTGGTCCTTTCCACCTTCCTTCCTTCCTCTGGCCCTCGCTTCCTTCGGTCCATCGGTCAGGTGTCTGTTAGTTGAGTAATATGTTTTGGTTTCCATGACAACGAGGGATTAGCACATGTTGTTTGTCTGTCTGGTCTTGCCGTGTCTGCACACGGGGGAGTCTGTGTACCCTGTGTAGAAATGCCCTCAGACCAGCAGCACGTTGCCTGCCTAAACCTTTTAGCTACACAAGCCGCGGAGAAAAGAGACGCCCTGTAAAAAAAACCACCCGTAACATTGTGATAGTCCTTGACTTCAGGCCCTCGTGCATCTGCGGGCCACGATGAATGAGATTAGTTGTCATTGTCAACAGTGTTTTGACACAGTTCATAGTGTGTTATTTGAATATGATTGCAAGTGAGTTGGGTCATTTGTGCTCATGGAGGCACATGACCGGCGACAGGGAGAGGATGAATGATGTGATGTGCAACTTGTTGTTTGGACGGATTGCTTCTAGCTTTTGTTAAAGCACAAAATAACAGAATATAGCTCTGCAGTAAATACCAATTTAATGTGTCATTTTATATTATTATGTCTTTCAGTCAATATTCATCAGTGTCATCGTGTGACTATTGTTCCTCTTTGCCAACACAGTTCTCCTGCTTTTGACATTTGATGTACATCATCATCAGTTTGAGACTTTTCCCTTTGCCACATTACAAGATTTAGAAATGTTTGTAACTGATGCACCGGCATGTCAGCTAGCAATTATCTGGCCTTTGTGTCCCTCTGTAAGGTCCTTTATGTTGCCGTGGTAACGCATTTATGAAAATAGTGACATCACTATTAAAGCTTTAAATCTGTATCATCTGTTCACTCACTTATTTATTTGGGATTGACTGAATTGATGTTGCATCACTAACGTGATGTAATGTAAAAAAAATTGCGAAAGAAAAGCCTTCATACTCTGGGGAACATTAATGTCTGTACAACATTTTGTGGCAATCCATTTTTTGGTTCTTATATTTCAGTCTGGACCAAAGTATTGTCTCTCTTGACAGACGGACAATATTGCCATCCATAAAGCATTGTCAGCAGCGTGGATAAAATCCAAGCCAGCTAACACAGCAGCGCTATTTTATTGTAAGGTGTTTCTCTTATTTTGTCCACCTTGCATACATGCTTGAGTACCAGTGAGGCATACGAAACACACAACCCTCGCGTGTGCCTTATCAGCTAACCTATCTCCAGCACCACAGTCTTCTTAACAAGCAACACGATCAGCAGTTAACAATGTTAGTGAGTCACATGTGACACTCCCATAGTGAGCCCGCCAGCTAACAGTCCAATGATCGTTGTTTACGCTGCTGTTCTTGTATTTCCCTGAACCAGTCTCACCAATTGCTCTCACATATGGGCTTAATTTGTTTTTCCTGATGTGCTTGTTTGTGCTGTGGAATTGCAGCTTGAAATTATGCCGGCATATGATGCATGTCTCCGTGCACGAGTGTCTCCGACAGAGTTTTATGCAAGAGCCTTTTGCTGCAGAGCTACCTGTAGTGACTGTGGGCCAGGAAACGTTTCATATCCTGCAGAAAGGGACATCATTGGATAGAGGAAGAGCAGAGACGTGAAATGATTCTGTTTGCCTAACTCGAACTTAGTTGAGCGGCATCGCTTAACATAGCTTAGCACCAACCAGCCTTAAAGTGCATTAAGAATAATTCACTTTATGATTAACAGTAGCAGCATATAACTCACCATGGCCATAATCAGGTCAGGTGTGAAATTCTGGTGGAAAAATATCAAATGAGTCAAAATAAAAAGGTGTTTTTTTGCAGAAACATCTACAGCAACTCTGCAAAAAACTTTAAAAATTCCAAGAAAAATACAGATGACATGACCTAACTATCATCAATGGCAGCTACAGCTCTGCCTGTGTCCTCACCCTCTCTCTCTTCATGTTCCCAAAGTGCCTGTGCTAAAACAGCAGGATGTGTATGTGTCTTGATTTCCTGATTTTTGTCCTATTCATGAAATAACTCCCTTGGTGAGAAAGCCTTACAAAGCCACATTGATATGGATATGTATTATATTACAGACTGCTCCCACTTTAAGCATTTCATTTTCTCTCCAGTTCCAAGCTGTGGAGGAGCTCACTCCTTAGAGACAGATGAAGTCTTTGTTAGATAATGTGCAACACATGCTTTAATACTGTGCTTAATCAGATAGCGTTTCAGTCTGATTTTAAGTATCATGTGCTAACTACAACAGCAATAGAAGATAGTGTTTCAGTTTGAAACTCCAAACTGAAAAAGTGTGTTCACTGCACATTCTGGGGGACCCAAATGTTGCTTCCTGATGGTAAAGTTGTTGGATGTTGCTCGGCCCTCGCATGGCCTTCGGCGAAACTGTTCTTGCACTGTGACAGTGTACTTGATCAGTGTTCCCCACTGTTTACAAAAGACACACACCCAGAGTCCTCTCAGGTTTCTGAAAAAGTAACAGAGAAAAGAAAACTATTGCCCCCCCCCACCCCGATTGTTTGGGTAACATTGTCCTCCTCTGTGTCCTGAGTCTCTGCTATAATCAACCTTGTCTGACCTGAGCAGCTCAAGCCTCCCCCGCCCGTTCCTGACAGTGCCTGTCTTGGTTCACAGCTGGTGCTGCCCTCCGCTGCCTGTGATAGTTATTAGATCCCCTAAAGAAGCATAGGGCAGGCTTTGTCTTTGTCTTTTTCTCATTGCATCTCTCCGGAGTCAGACAGATCTGCAGACAGCAAAGCTGCGAGCTGGCTGGGGGAGGGAGGGGAGAAGAGGGGGTTTGAGGATGCCCGAGGTGGGGATCGGCAGCTCATCCCAGCTTGGACACCAGAGCCGCAGTGTGGCGTGCCTGTGCACATTTTAAAACACCACGACTGTCTGCTCCTTGCTGGGTTTTGTTTGTTCCTCTCCTCCTCTCCCTCACCCCCACTCCCCCCTCCCTCCTCCTCTTACTTCTGTCAGTTCTTCTACCTCTATTTCTATCTCTCTTTCTTTCGCTCTCGTGGCTCTTACATCACCTGACTGGAGTTTTTTCTCGTCAATGCAGCAGCAAGCAGATGAGTCAGGCTGGGCTGACTCTCCTCTTCCACCATCCTGCCTCCCCTCTCCTCTCCTCTCTCTCGCTCTCTCTCTGCAGCCCCAGCCAGCAGACTGCATTCCCCAGAAGGGAGGCGAACAAGAGCAAAATCCTGTCACCCCAACTCTAGTTTCAACTTCCCCCACGGAGTGTTTCTTTCACTGGTGTTTGAGTGTGGCACAAAACCATCACGTCCTTTGTCAGAAAAGGGGGAATGTTAAGTCAAACATGATTCAATCTGCAATCAGTCAAAGAGCGTGCATTTAGATGCGCTGCCCTGCAGAGCGTAGTGCTAGAGTTTGTCGTTGCACTGAGATTGTGTCCGTGCATTACTGTGTGGAAATTAAAGAGGCTAGCTCAATGAAACCTCACCTTCAGCTCGAGAAGCGTGCGAGTGTCTGTGTGTGTGTGTGTGTGTTTATGAGACAGCTCAGCCAGACAGTGCAGGCAGACAAGTGTCTCTGCTGACTGCAGATGAGATGGAGTGTTTACTGACACAGGGAGCATCAGCCGCACGTGCTCCTCCGCAATCCTTCACTCCTCAGTGCACTTAGTTTGAGGCTCTTCAGCTGGACTGTAACCTTTTGTGGCAAAAGCATGGCGGTGCCTCAACTGTCTCATCATGCAGTTTGTTGTGTTGTTTAAAATATATTATCAATAGTGACCAATATTTATCTGTGATAATTCAGTTTCAGTGTTAAGCAGAGACTCCCCCCCCCCCCGTGCCACATTAAAGTTCCGCACTGTTTGCAATCCACATGCAACTACTGTAAACAATGCTAACAAATTGAGTCATATTAGGCTGAATACCAATTAGCAGTATGTGTCAGCTTTAATAGAGGTGTGACAATCACAATAAGGGAACTTGCAGAGGGACAAAGAGGCCAGATGTGCCTGAATGTTTGGTGTGTCCGTCGCTAACACTGCAAAATTATGTAATGCAATTAAGAACAAGGGTTTTAAACTTAATGACCAGCCATTTTTCTGATTAATCAATAAATCATTTAGTGTGTAAAATGTCAGAAAACCGTTTCTCAAGATGACAGATTTCTGAAGATATTTGATTTGAATTGAAAATAAAAACAGAGAAAAGCAACAAAAAGTCATATTTTTTTTTTTAGCTGGAGCCTGTTTTTCTTTTTTTGTCTTAGTTTTTTTAAAAGATAACTTCTTGGAGGCTTTTTTGCTTTTTATTATAGTACAGCTGAAGATGGAGAGAGAGTCGGCGACGTGTTTTGCATTTTTACTTGATAAACAACTAATCGATTAAACGATCAATCACTTGCATCAACACATCAGTACCACCAGAGTGTAACCTTCCATCAAAACTGTATTTACTGCAAAGCTCTAATAATTTCACGTGTTTCTGTTATTTTGTCCACCGCCTGTATCTCAGGGTTGATTGTCCGACTAACATGTTTCCATGGAAACCACAGGTGGCTCCATTCATCCTTTTGCTCAACCCATCAATCGATCCGTTTGTCCAACTATTCATCCATCCTTCCTGTCTGTTGATCAATGATGATGATGGTGGTGAGGTGTCATCACAACAAGGCCATTTGAGTTGTTAGGTTCCCATAGAAACTGTTGACCTCCCTCAGTGTCCATACATTACTTTATGTGCCATCCATCCATCCATCGCTTCCTGCACAACAAAAATAGGTGGTGACGTGCACAATGCATATCATCCATCTGTCAATCACTCTTCTTCGATTACACAACCACCACCACCACGGGGAGATTATCTCCATGAATCCTTTAATCTCATTTCTGCTTATCTGCGTCAATTGTCACGAGAGATGCACAAAGATGTGTGTGAGAGAAAGAAACACAGCCCTTAAATAAACATGTAGCTAGATGGAAGCTGGTTCTGGTTTTTATGTGCATAATGCAGATGAAACATCATCACACACACAAGCCACAAGCGTGTGTGATGTTGTGTATTTTTTCAATTGGTATTAATTTTGTCAGTTTATATTTCCATCTGTTCTTTGTCCAATCACTGAGTGCAATTTCCAAAACAAAGATGTTGATGTCAAACCTTCAGGATAAAGAAAACATTGATATAAGATTTCAGAAAAGACAAATTGTAACAAACCGTAGGCTAAAGAGTGTTACCATACATTCTGTCTTGACTGCCAGTATATTTCATACATGCTTAGTTAGAATCGAGTTATTGGACAACACTATTGTTGTCAGGCTTCAATTTCTTCATCCTGGAAGCCATCAAGAAAGAAATGCATCATTGGCTGACGGTGATCATTCCTATTAGATGAAAGATGAAATCTGCTCAGCCCTCTTGTTTGGATGATTGAGTGGATTTCATGCCAGCGAATACACCAGACCATAAATGTTCTCTTGGATGAGACATTCGCTAACCTTGTCCTTCATTTCGATAACGGAAATGCTACTTTTTCAAAATGTGACTAAAATGTGAATTTCCTAGTTTGAGGCTGGTACCTTCTCAGACTGTGATATGGATTTAACATCATGATTTCTCTCTCCACAGGGAAACAAGTTAAGAAAGATCCTCCTCACACGCTACTTTGGAAATCAAAAGCTTCTCTCCAAGTCGGAGCTTGGGAGTGGAAACTGCTCATCTGGCGGCTTTGTCAAGCCGTCATCCGGAGGTACTGAAACCCCAAATATACCCAGTAGACACTGCGTAACCGCTCACTGCGGAGGAAACAACAGCAGCTAACTTGACAGCTTCTTAGGAGAAGTGCTGCTTGACAAATGCTGGCAGACTTTGAATCTGGCTAAAGCAATTCCTAAAGAACCATGTAAAGATAAAAAGACAAATATATATAAATATATATATCGAGAGAGAGATAGATATATAGCGAGATAAATAATAGAATAACATATGTCTAAACAGTGGAATATAGATTAATATTAGGTTCCATTACAATAAAAAAAATGATCAATGTGTGCAATAATATCTGTTGAGAGCACAGATTTGTTAAATGTTGGTATTTAATCTCTGCAGGAGGTTCTCCCGTGCTGGACTCTGACAAGCCAGGCAGTAGTGTGGTGGAGATCCAGTGTCTCTTGGACAGCGTTGGGGCATCAGAGCTGGTGATTGATCTCATCGTCAACACCAAGAATGACCGGGTGTTTGAGGAGAGCATTCTGTTGGGCATCGCCCTTCTCCAGGGCGGAAACACACAGATACAGGCGAGTAACGCAGACACTCAAATCATTTAATTTCTGTCCACATTAATTAGCTAAAACCCAGAACACATTAAAAACTCACAAATTCTGATTTCCCACACAGAACTCCTTCTACAACCAACTGTACAAGCAGAAGAATTCCGAGAGGTTCTTCAAAGTTTTCTACGACCGCATGCGTTTGGCCCAGCAAGAGATCCGAGCCACCGTGTCCGTCAACATGTTTGAGCTCAGCTGTAGAAAAAGGGACGATGACAATGACGTCAGCAGCATCAGGTTGAAGAAAGGTAGAGTCAAGTAATGATTTAACCTTTGAATTATAACCAACACACCATGGCTCCTTGGCTTCACTCTCAGGTGTGGCCGACACATATTTGTCACTTCTGCTGTCTGGAACATGCAACAAACCACTGTGTCAAAATGAAACTGACAGTGCGGTTCATATAAAGGTAGCCACCTGGATAATAATGCTAGATGTACCTAGAAATACGCATTTAAATGTGACTGGATGAAAAGCCAAAATATAGGCTCAAATACACATTTTAAAACCTTGATGCTTTTACAGTATGTGTGGTCCTCAAGTTTAGCTCAAGCTTGAGTTTCAACAATAGTGGTGTATAAATACAGAATGATCTTTGTTGCTCTGCTGACTGACTGTTGTTGCCAGTTCCTGCAGTCACATGTCAGGGGCCATGTGACGGCCCACATCACAAGCCTATCAAAAGGCCATTGTATCAACATCGGGTACTTTCATGCTACAGAAACACAATCAATTGTTGCCAACTTCTCTTTCTAGTATGTCCAGAATATCATAGAGAAGGCTGCCATTGATCATTTTCTGAAATGGTAACCTTTTTGCATGTTGCTTGTTTGCGCCCATCTGTTTCCAAAGACATATCTTGTTTAATGTTACTATCCTGTCCAATAATTAAACAATCAAGTTTTTAAAAATATCTTTTTATGCCTATATGCTGTGCTCTAGGGAACGACTTGGGGCTTCATATGAGGGAGGACATGCGAGGGCAGCTGAAGGAGGCCTCCTCAGTCACCTCGAAGGCCTTCTGCGCCTTCAGAAAGGAGCTGGATACTGACCTCGAAAGCCTCGGCCAGAACAGTGAGATAGTTGGGACAGAAGAGGTTTTAGAAGAAACTCAGATGAGCCAAGCCATCACCATCATGAAACCAATCCTACGTTACCTTCAGCTGCTCTGTGAGAACCACAACACAGAGCTGCAGGTACTGGCCCCCTTTTTTTGAGAAAGAACCTTGAGGTACAAGTGCTCTTAAATTGACTGCTGATCGATTGTTTTTCTGCTCTGAATCCAGAACTTTCTGCGCAACCAGTCCAACAAGACAAACTACAATCTGGTGTGTGAGACTCTCCAGTTCTTGGACTGTATTTGTGGAAGCACCACTGGAGGCCTCGGGCTACTGGGCCTTTACATTAACGAGAGTAATGTGGACTTGGTTCGCCAAACCCTGGAAACCATCACAGAGTACTCCCAAGGACCCTGCCATGAAAACCAGGTGGGTGGAGGACAGTTTAGTTTGTAGTTGACGATTTAAATCTTTGAACACAAATATGTTGGCTGGTATTCCCACATACAATATCGTTATCAGTTTGGTTTTCCATTGATTGAACACTATTCTTTTCTCTCTCTGTGTGTTTGTCAAACACAAGCCCATCTTCTTCTGATGTATTTAGTTTTTATCTGACGTGCATTCACTCTTAACTATACCCCTCTTATTTTTCCAGAGCTGTATAGCCAAGCATGAGTCTAATGGCATTGACATAATTATAGCACTGATTGTCAACTCCATCAACCCCCTGGGGAAGCATCGGCTGGACCTCGTGCTGGTGCTCAAGGTAAGCAGCAGGTGACTCCAAGAGCTCTGAGAGGCTGCTCGCTATGACGCACAGGCATTGAAAGCCATTACTGTAGCAACGCTTGTAGTTTGCTTTTATAGTAGTAATTGCCTTATAGTGCAAGAGAATGGGAGCAAGATGACCGGAGGTAGTTTGACCAAATGTTTAAAAGAGCAATATGGCAAAAAGCACATGTTTTAGAGAATAAATGGAGCCATTTTATTCTTTAGAGAGAGTTCCCGTGTGATTGCTTATGTTTGTTGGCTGCACATTATATCTAGCTGTTAGACTGCTGAACTTTGCAATCTTACAAGTCAACAATAAAATGACAACATTCAAATGGTTTGGTTCTGCTAAAAATTGCATCCATAAGTCATAACTTCCTGAATTACTTGCCTCTTTAGGTTGTAGTTGATCAAAATGTAAAAGCTCATTGGTGGAGCTTTGTGTTATAGAACAATGCCTCCAAACTCCTATTGGCTATCATGGAGAGTCGCCACGACAGCGAGAATGCAGAGAAGATTCTCTACAAGATGAGACCCACCGAACTGGTGAGTGTGTGTGTCTGTGTGTGGCAGCATGTAAACCCACACGCCTACATAACTACGTCCCATGTAAAACTGGTTTGCAAGTATCTGTAAGTAGCAGTAACTGTTCATAACTTTTGTGCATCAGGTGGATGTAATGAAGGAAGCCTACGCCCAGGGTCTGGAGAGCGAGGAGTACGAGGACAGTGTTGGAGACCAGATAAAGCCCAGAGACGTCGGACACAACATCTACATCCTGGCCCACCAGGTAAGGAAAACTGCCAGTGGCATTACTGCATTTCCTCTCTCTTTGTCTGTCTCCCTCAGAACCGTGCACACACTTGGAGTGTGTGTGTGTGTCCACAATGCATGCTCCTATTTGAGTGTGTCCTCTGCACTAAATGATGGAGGACTGCTCGTCTATGAATGAAACCCTCTGCCAGTTTCTAAAATTAGCTTAAAGGATGCGACACTGCTTGTGCAGACAGGTAGACTGCGTTCACTGAAGCCGGCGGTAGTCACTGTATCACTAAACAAATGTGCTTTTTGCTCGTCGAGGGTACCAGCGGTAAAGAAATGAGACGGGGGTGTTGTGTCCCTGAGAAAGTACTTTCATCTTGTGTCTAGCTGGTTTTCACTTCGGCCTCTGTAGACCAAACAGCAGACTAGTTTTATCATGTCAAGGAAGGTTTTTTTGACTGTTCAACTATTGATATTTCTTATCTTTTTTTAATTTATTTATTTTTATCTCAGAAAGTGAAAACACACACACACACAGAGATCCACACACACTTAGACATTATCTTATCAAACATATAAAGATATTATCTGGAATTTGCTCCTCAGGGCAGCTGCCATTCATTGTAATCCGTGTGTGATATAGGTGAGTAAGTAAATAAAAAAAGAGTGAATGATAAACAGTTACTTTGAGGAAATGCAGACGGTAAACTACTGTGGTGGTATGCCATTGTCGCACTTTTTTTCTGCTGCTCCCAAGTGGCCTTAAAATCAGTTATTGCAGGTTTAAGCAACCAATATCACCGCAGTATACGTATATGTAGAACTGGGAGGAATGGCGATATGTATAAGTAACATAATTGTCTTCATGTAAATTGTCTTTATAGTGTAATGTACTCCCTCTACCTTGACCCGATATCTGCAAATGTACACTGTTAGTTTATCCTGTTAGGGAGTATATTAATTAATCCATTATTTGGCTTTTTGATTTTCTGTCTTCTAATTGCCATGCCAAGTTGCAACCTCTTGTTTTTACTCCATTAAGTTTTCCGGTTTGTACATATTTAAAGCATTGTGTCACAATCGTGTTATTATTGTTATTGACACAGATCTTGTCTTGACAATGCCATATACGTAAAACATTCAATGACTGAGTCATTTGTGTTTTTGGATCCTAGCTGGCCCGACACAATAAGGTCCTGCAGCAGAGCCTGAGGCCAGGGTTGGGGTTGAGCTTGGGGTCTGGGGTGGACCCCGACAATGAGAAGGATGATGCACTCCATTACTATGCCAATCACACAGCTCAGATAGAGGTAAACCTCATCCATTCATCCTGAATCTCTAAAACTTTAAATACCAAGCACATCACATTTTTCCTGTCTCTCCACAAAAAAATATATAACTATAAACCCGTAATGAGGATTTACTGGACATCTATTTGCCAGATTGTGCGTCACGACCGCACCATGGAGCAGATAGTGTTTCCGGTCCCTAACATCTGCGAGTACCTCACGGAAGAGTCCAAGGTGCGTGTGTTCACCACCACGGAGAGAGACGACCAGGGCAGCAAGGTTAACGACTTCTTCCAGCAGTTTGACAACCTCTACAACGAGATGAGGTGGCAGAAGAAGATCCGCAGTAAGTCTTTACACTCTGAATACAGCGCTTGCGAAATAATGATGGTGGCAGCAGAAGCGGGCTGCAGGATGGTAAATCATGATGATCATCCAGAGTGTCTGGTTATTGTTGTTTCCAGAATAGATTGAAAGGCCTGTAGCATCTTTATGTGCTTGTGTGCTGAGTTTGTGTCCCCGCGCTTATGCTTCCTGGTTTGTTTGTGCAGGAAATAAGGCTCTGTTCTGGTTCTCACGACACATCTCTGTTTGGGGGAGCATCTCCTTCTACTTGGCCTGTCTGCTCAACATCGCTGTGGCTGTATTCTACCCCTTTGGTGATGATGGAGATGAAGGTGAGAATTCCTTATTTATTCTTTTTTTTTTAAGAGTTCAAAAAGCTGCTTCAGGTTTAGGGTGTCGGTAGCTCACTGTCTTACTGGGACAGACATTGTTAATGATATTAGTAACTCCAGTCAAGTATCCACTGTGAGAAGACGTATTGTTTATCAAGACTTTATTTCACTGTTCACATTTAAAAATGGCCCTCCTATGTTACCTGAGGCTGTGTTTATTTAAAGGTAGTCCACACCACACAGATGTTTTCACTTATTTGCCTGATCACGCTAGAGATGCACTGATAATGATATCAGATATTGGTCTGATACTGACTCAAGTAGCTGGATAGAGTATCTGTGATAATGGAAAGATCTGGTATCGGATCCCATTATTTTAATAAATAATACATTTATATTTATGTATTTATGTGTTGCAATTTGTTAGGAAAGCAATGTTTAAGTCAAGCCTGATGTTTCCTTACACATAAAAGAATGACCCCAGTCACTTCCACACTCGTGTAATTCTAATAAGATCTATTGTGCTCGAGATGGAGCCGTGATATTATGAGTTTTGTTGTTCTTCATAGTGTGATCAAATGTTGTTGTTTTTTGCTTTACTCGTGAAACACTCAAACTGTTATACTGAAAGCCTCTTTAATCAAGAAATCATCAGGACACTGAAGTTTCCTAAAGAATGGCGAGCTTCAGTTGTGGGGTTTACAGTGCAAGTTGAAGACGCTGGTTTGAGTGATTAAGTTGAGGGTCCCAACGGACTAATGTTTGTCATTTTGCCTCTGATTGTGCTAAGTGACGCTTTTAGCTCAGGTGAATAATTCATTCGAGAAATGCCACAACGTTTCAGAGCACTGACGTGCGGTACCTTGATTTTTAGCTTTATTCTTCTGTCCAGGCACCTTGTCCCCCTTCTGGAATATCTCGCTGTGGGTGGCGTTGGCGGTGTTCACCGCACTGCTTCCTGTCTTGCCCAAGCCGTTGGGCATCTTGTTCTTCCTGGTCTCCCTCATTCTACGTGCTATCTACACTATGGGCCTCGGTCCTGCTCTGTTGTTGCTGGGTGCTGTCAATGTAAGTAATGGAAGATTTGAGCCAGTGTTATTGGGGCACATGTCCCCTCTTGCCTCATCACACATCAGAGCTGTTGACTTCCTTTTTTTTTTTTTTTTTTATCCCTGAACTTTGTTTCCTTCTCTTTCAGCTTTTCAACAAGTTAGTCTTTCTTGTAAGTTTCGTGGGCAACCAGGGGACGTTCACCCGAGGCTACAAAGCAGTTGTTATGGATATGCTCTTCATCTACCATTTGGGCTATGCCATCATCTGCGTCCTGGGCCTCTTTGTGCACGAGTTCTTCTACAGCTTTTTGGTAAGAAATCTCTCACACACTTCAGGTCCATTACAGTGCGACTAGTTGATCAACGTACCACTTTAGAGATAAACATCCTGATTGTGCGAACAGTTGTTCAATTTGCTGATGACTCACTGATGTTGGTCTCCCTCCACAGCTGTTTGACCTGGTGATCCGAGAGGAGACGTTGCTCAACGTGATAAAGAGCGTGACCAGAAATGGCCGCTCTATTATTCTGACTGCTGTTCTGGCCATCTTCCTTGTTTACTTCTTCTCCATCATTGGCTTCCTCTTCCTCAAGGACGACTTCCGAATGGAGGTGGACCGCCTTCCTTTAGCAGGTGAGAACTTCTAAAGCTGTCAAAACACTTGCATTGTTTCATTGCGCCATGCAAAGTGAAGGGACGAGACCCTGCATATCGAACACTTTCTACAACGTAAAGTGGACACAAGTAGACTCCTGTTGATTGTTCACAAGGCGTCCTAGCAATCTAAGACGCTGCACATATAATTGCAATGTCCCTGGTTTGAGTCCGGGTATGAACCTCTGTTGCATGTCATCTCCCATCTTTCCTCCCTTGTTTCCTGTCAGGTCTATACTGCATTAATTGTGCCTAAGATACGTTAGGAAAAAAAATCTATATATATATTTTAATTATATATATTACTTTTTCTCGATAAAAATGTAGAATCAATATTTGTATATACACAATCTCCACAAAAAATTTGTATGATATATACAGTATACTGTATATACATACAGGCACATGTTTTGAACCACTGGACAGTGTAGGTGTGTTAATGATCTCCAACAGTCAGGAAGACAACCTGCTGCACCTGTTGCATAACCTGGTGGCCGTGCCATCCTGTGTTTTGCTGAATAGAGCTCGGCAGACACAGCAGAGCAGTGGTGGGTTATGTAACCAGCTGGGTTCACGCCCGTCTGTCTGTTTGCTGAGGCACAACCGGGACTCCATCAGAGCTGAGGAGCACTCTGACCACACTTGTGCTGCCTCGGGGCTGTGGCCCCTGTGGCCGCCTCAGCCCCCCTGTCCCCTCCACTCTTCTTCTTCTTCTTCTTCTTCCTCTGCCTCCTGTCTCCCAGCCCTGGCCTCTGTCCTCCAGCCTGTCAGGGACGAAGGCCCTTTTGGAGACACTCTGGCCCAGGTGAACAGTTCTTCTTCTGCCTGTCTGCCTGAGCCTATCACACTCAAGCGCAGCTCCTCTTCCGCTCAGGGCTTTACCGATGTGCAAATGATTTGTTCAGGTTCTTTCAGCAGCCCTTCACCGCCCACCCAGCAGCTGCTGCCTCAGTTTACATAACGTCTGACTACATTTTTCTTGCTGATTTTACCGGTGCTGATGAGAATTAGCGGGAAGTTTTAATGTCGGAGCATAATTTAATCATCTTCTTTCATTTGCAAATTATCGTGCTGTTATCATTAATCAATCTCACATAATTTCCCCTTTTTACTCTTTCTTTTTTTCTTCTTCTTCTTTAAAAGGAAAAGGGGATTTATTGAGTAACAATGGAGTTGCTGACTCGTGTATGAAAGATAGCTGTCCTGTTTCAACACCTAAAAATGTTCCTGGTAAGTTTTGATCAAAATAAATACATTTTATTTTCTATTATGAACTGCTGGGTGGACATGTTTTAAGATTCTGTGGTTCTACCGAGGTGTATAGTTTACCTCTCCGGCAGTAGTCAGTCTCTGAAAGGTTACGCACACACAAACACACACTGACACACACACACACACACACACACACAGGCGTGCGTGCGTGCATACAAAGAAGCTTGATGAGGCAGAGGGGGTGACTCACACTCCTCTTTGTGTCCGTGCATCTCCTTCGATCACCTGCACTATAGGAGCACACACGTGAGCTCATCCACATCCTTCACCTCCTCTTCCTCCTCTATCTATTTACAGTATATGTACATTACAGATCAGACATGAATAACATTTTTTTCTGTTTTATTCTCACATTTGAGGAGACAAATTTAGGGTATCCATTTGATCTTTAGTCACACCATAATTGGCTGTTCCCATGAAAAGGAGTTTTATTTTCAGCCAGTTATGAAAGTCGGATAGTTTTTTTTCTGAACTTGATTGTTCCTGAAACCTTTCTCACACACACTCTTAGCTCAATTTATTTTAATTCAGTTGAGTTAAATTTAGATGTATGGGTTGTGAGTTTTATATAAATTGAGTCGATCCTTTAGTCTTCAAATGAGAAGAGTGATGAAAAGACAAAGCTACTGTAAAAAATGTGTGTTGTATATTTTGTAGCACAAATGTAGATACTGGATATAAGCCAATACTGCACATTTGACCTTGTTGTCTAATGTTTTATGCATTTCCCATTTGATCTATGTGTGTCTGGTTATAGATGATGGGACGGAGCGGGTGTGTGACACTCTGCTCATGTGTATAATCACGGTTTTGAACCAGGGACTACGTAATGGAGGAGGTGTGGGAGACATTCTCAGGAGACCCTCCAAAGAGGTCAGACTGTGCTATATTCATTTATTACTGCGTTTCATTTTACTTAATGTCTGTTTGTAATGACTTAAAGTATAAATATATTTAATTTGTGCTGCTTTAACTTCTGTTTCACAATTAACAATGGTTAACGTTAAATGATGCATTTTCTCCATATTTTGCCTGTAACTGGACCATCCAGGAGCCTCTGTTTGCGGCTCGAGTGGTTTACGACCTTCTGTTCTTCTTCATCGTTATCATCATCGTTCTTAACCTCATCTTTGGTGTTATCATCGACACCTTCGCTGACTTGAGAAGTGAGAAACAAAGGAAGGAGGAGATCCTGAAAACCACCTGTTTCATCTGTGGTGTGTATGGCTATGTGGTTCACCTAATACTGTATGCAAATGACCGCGAAATGAAAGAACAGTATATTTATAAGAGCTAATGTTAACTAAAGGTAATCTCTTGCAGGGTTGGAGAGGGACAAATTTGACAACAAGACAGTGTCCTTTGAGGAACACATCAAATCCGAGCACAGCATGTGGCATTACCTCTACTTCCTGGTTCTGGTGAGGGTGAAGGATCCGACCG
Source organism: Anarrhichthys ocellatus (assembly GCF_004355925.1). Classification (NCBI taxonomy): domain Eukaryota; kingdom Metazoa; phylum Chordata; class Actinopteri; order Perciformes; family Anarhichadidae; genus Anarrhichthys; species Anarrhichthys ocellatus. The sequence continues at coordinate 13,845,076 of NW_022280032.1, forward strand.
AATACACCGGCCCTGAGAGCTACGTGGCCCAGATGATTGCGGTCAGTAGACCAAACATTCATACTGTACACACACAGGAAATAATCCCTCAGTACCTTTTGCAATGCAGTTTTATGCACCTAAAAAGTGCATCATGCAAGCTGCTCTATCATCAAAAATACTGTAGCTTAAGTTACAGTGAAGCGCTTTAATTTTGTGTTTGAAAGGTATAATAAGGAAGGCAATGCACTTTATTTTGAGATGACAAACCAAAGCCACAGAGATTTTGTTTATTTTTCCATGAACATGTGGCCAAACAAACACATTCATTTCACCCCCTAATTCATATTTTGCTGGCGAGCCGTACCAGACAGCATACAGATGTCTCAGTGTTGGAGTCTTAAAGTTTTGTAGCCTTCCTTACTTTGCAGACTTGCACAGTGTGCCAGAGAAGCATGAGACTCTACAGCAGACGAGCGATCGAAAAATGAGACTGAGCCTCTAGGCCTGTGCCAGGCATTACAATTTATTCTCCTTCCCCCTCGCTGCTGGAGAGAGATGGGTCTCTGTTCTCAAGTTAGTCTTCACTATTCTGAGCTCCTAAACTGCTGGGACACAGTGTGGTTAAATAGTAATTAAACCCAGTCCAGCTCTATTATCATCAATGCACCAACTTGCTGCACTGACACACAGACAAGAAGTTGAAGGATGTAAGGGCAACTAAAGGTGTTGCCGTTAGGTTAATGGATTCAAATGAAGCCTCGGAGTGCAATGGCACATTTTGTGATTAACATTTGGCCACGATGGGCATAAGAATGGTAGCATTATAATGAACAATTTGCATTATAAACAGGTGACAGACATTGAATTAATATGCATCAGCGGGTCTTCCAACAGGTCGGCTCTCTGATGCGAGACCATGGTATTGCTCTGTGATGAGGTAATGATGAGTCAGGAATTTATATTAACGCCTCCTAACATGCTGCAGAGCAGAAATACACACAGGGGAAAACACACTGCAGCCCTCGTGTGTTTTATAATATTCTTTTATGATTCTCATAAAATGGTGGAATCATTTTGAAAATCCCTGAAAAGTTTGAGTCTTTCTCAATAGTTTTGAATATTCATGTCCAAATAAGGAACAATTAAAGGCAGACTTGCTTTTTAATCATCTACGGCCCTGTAACTTATAAGAAACAGCTGTTTGAGAACATTTATTTCCAGAGTCTTTTAAAATAAAAAAAGAAAGAGGCTATCCTGTTGCAGGACAGATGTTAGAGTGAGGGTTTCTGGCACAACTTGCATGGTTCATGAAAAAGGGAAAACAGTCTTGACAATGGTATTAACTCTATTGTCAGCAAAAGAAAAGTGACAAAAGGAAAAAAATATTTCAGCAACTTTATGGAAGTGTAATACACTATGGATAAAGTCGAGAATAATCTGCTCACACACAGTACATCTCTGGATGAGAGACAGAGCAGTGGTGCATTGACAGAAGCTGTAATGAAAAAACAGATGAATTAGAAAGTATAGGAGTCTGTGATCATGTTGGGCTCTGCAGGAGACTGCTCCATCTGCCCTCTCAACGCTGTAGCCCAGAGTTTGACTTGATGTGTAATGACCACACACACACACACTGGCCGTCATAATGAGTGCATCTTGGTTGGGTAGGATGGAGTGATGTGGTGAAAGAGTAGGATCGCGTTACACTGAGTGTCTGTCCTGTTGGTGTGTTGTGCGTGTGGATGGGAATTAGTGTGCGGGTGTTTGTGTGTAAAATCATGACAGTGACTGCAGGCCTAGCAGGTATTGCAGCAGCCACAACGCTGTTGCATAACCCATCTCAAGTGGCCTGCTAATAGCTCAGCCCTGCCTGGCACGTGCTCCCCTGTCCCCTTCTCTCTCTCTAACACAGACACAGAGTCGCCATCTTCAATCCTTCATCTAATTTACAACACACATATAACACGTTGTCTGTAACAAAAGCAGCAACAAAAGTATCTAAGTGGAAAAGGTACTAATAGCAGTAGCAGCTGCTCTTTAATAACTGCTCAGCTGAAGAACTTGTGTGTGTGTGTCTGATGACTGTGTAAGTGATACTATCTGCAGACTCGTCTGGTACACTCACTGTGTGCTGTGTCATTGTATCTCTTGACACGCGACTTTTAGCTTAAATTCCTGACCAAAGTGCGCATTACTTCATGTAAGGTAAATAATGTATATTACTCTGGACACAGCCCAAAATGCAAAGAGCGACAGTGATGTTTAATTAAAATCCCAATAAACATTGTACAATTTGTTAGGTATGGTGAGAATATCATAACTATAACATTGATGCCACTATAGCTACAGGTAATTTATAATGAATTCATTTATTTATTCTTTCTCCAACATTTTTAAAGTGTGATGTTTTCGCAGCCCGTTGTCTTATTTCTTATGACGCGGTGAAAAACCCAAAGGTGTTTATGAAAATTAAAATACAAACCGAATCCTCACATTTTAGAAATTGCGACCATCAAATGGGATTCATTAAATTCACCGTTTTCCAGAAAATAGCAGGAGCACATATTTTTCAGGCTTGCTGGAGTTTGACTCAAGTTTTTGACATTGGTGACATCTAAGGTTTTATTCCCCACAGTGTGTTTACAACACAAGCCTAACTGCTGTGGTTGACGGTGCACAGTATGTGCATGTACAGTACGTGGTGAAACACACCAGCGGTATGGAGACAGCGGTGGAGTGAGAAGCACGTGAATGTCTGTAGATTCATGCTCACTGAGGTGTTTAAATGGATCAGTGAAGCAACACTAAAGCCTTGACTCATTCAGACAGCACAGCACACAGTGGACTACTGTACAGTCTAATGACCAGCAACGACACGTGAACGCGGTAGTTCAGATTCTGTACAGTCACTGCTTAACTTTATATCGGTGATCTATAGATGATGCTTCAACCAACGTGAGAGACTGTACGTTCAAACAGGATATTGCGTTCACCCCTAATAACGTCTCTTAGGGCTCCTTATCGAATCTTTTCGGTTACTTAATCCATCAGTTATGGATGACTTGATAAAACAAGCTTCAGATAGTCCTCAGTTTCAGTGACGCTGAAGCTTTGTCTTTGAAATCACAGAGCCTTCACTGTGTTCTGATGCTGTGAGAAAGGAAACTACTCTTTTTATTTTTGAATGTTTTGGCCTCTTGATGCCCGAGGCCCAAATTAGCCCGAGGATTCTCACGCAAGCTCTTATAGAAGGACTCGATTCATACTGTGCAGCTCAGCAGTCATACTAAATCAGTCTAACTGCTTCCCCTGTAGTCGGGGATGGAAAAAGTATTCTAATCAAAAGTAAAAAGCAGTCAAAGTGTTGAAAACAACCCAAATACAAATGCAGTTAAGACATAAAAGTGAAATATACACGTGTACATTTACTTGGTTACATTTGATCACTATAAAAGGGCCAATATGGCATCCTGACTATAAGCTTTCGACATATATAGACCCCACTGACAAACTTTCTTCAATTCAGTAACGTTGTTAGAAGTCGCAGACACTTATTTTTAGCTCAGTTTCCTGGTTCTGTTCATGAATTTCACAGACGGTGAGTTTAGGTTCGTAGTATCAGTTGCATGATATTCCAGGGCTATTAGTGTGGCACTTAGCAAAGTGTGATAAACTTGTTAATTAAGGCAACAAAAACAAATAACCCACACAACCCGCTGTCCTCTCCACTCTCCACCCCATGTCCTCAGCATTTCACACACTCCCTATAGTCTATTCTTATATAAGAGTAGGTGGGAGAATACCTCACTTCTCCCACTGGAATTAATGTGGTGCCAGTCAAAACCCACTCTCGCCACCTTTTTAAGTCGTTTTTTTTCATCAGAAGAACGGGCAAATGAATATTACATAAGATCAGCTGATGGCAGTCTGTCTCTGTGAAACCTACCTCCCTTTCAAGAGCACGCGTGTTGTAAAACACACACCCTCTTGCTCTCAGTCTGCTATGTACATATCCATGCAGATGCACGGCAACAGTACACACACCCACGCGTATACAAACACAGACGCACTTAAGTCCATTACATAATGCCATAGGTTCCTCTTGCTCACTGTGCTCTCGTGGCTTCATTGCAGATGGTTTGCTCTGTCCACCGCGCTGTTGGAAAAACACATGATACACTAAATGTCTCAGTTTGCATGAGAGCATGCACACACACACACACACACATTAATAACACTATACTCCCAGTTGTGTTCTTGATAGACGACAGTGACTCATTCCCACATCAACAGTGTGCCTATATGGAGTGGGTGAGAATTGAAATGCCAGTAACTGTTCATTTAGTGTATAATTGCTATCCACAGTATCCAAGAGACAGCAGTGCTGCTTAAAACATTTTACACTGTCAAGTGCAAAACAGAGAGCAGCTTCCATTCTGATTGAATGTTTAATATTAAACCTCCACGCCTCTCTCCAATTACCAATACCGTCTCTGTTTACTCTCCTCCTGCAGTCTGGCTTTAGCTCTGTAATGCTCCATGCACGTCTATGCAAATCCGCCTTGCCATTGTTTGTGCCAACATAGTGCTGCGGCCGTCTCTCTGCCCTACTGAGTCAGCTTTATTTGAGCCTTTTGTGCCTTTCACCTTTCTCACTGCTTCTCTCACATCCCATCTCTCCTCCCAGGAGAAGAACTTGGAGTGGTTCCCCCGTATGAGAGCCATGTCGCTGGTGAGCAGCGAGGGAGACAACGAGCAGAATGAGATGCGCTCTTTGCAGGACAAACTGGACGGCACTGTCACTCTGGTGGCTCAGCTGTCTGGCCAGTTGGCTGAGCTCAAGGATCAGGTACAGTGCCACTTCAGGCTGTTTTTCATGCTGTGGTGGGAAAAGCTCTGGTCTGAGCACTGTGGTAGTCTGAACTCAATGCCTGATGACTAAGCTAAGGAAAAAGAAAAAGTTGAGTAGCATCGTGTTTTAAATGCATGCTGTTCAGCCAACTATATCACATGGACTGTGAGCTTCACGTGCTACCTGACCTTGAGACTCTTTTCACCTCAAAACATATACAGGGCCAAGTGGTCACAAGGAAGAGTCTCATTTTTCTATCCATGTCTTTACTTCAGTTCAGTGACCTAGATGAATTCTATTAGATCCTTGATGATCCTGAACGCTAGGTGACTATCGCATCAGCGATCACCGCGACTGATTGCCGCCAGTGTGCCTCTGGCTGTTTGGATGACTAGCTATTCTGCTGCAGTGTGACTGATCACTCTCATCACCTGCCTCCCCTGCATGTGATTCCAGTCACAGGCCTGTCCTTGTTCCTCTTCTGCCAGATGTGTGAAAACAACTCCTACTGGGAAATAAACAAAAAAAGCACCTCTCTCGACTGCACTAAGCGGTTCAGTCTGTAACATCTCTCTGCTGAGTTTGTGTGCTGTTGAAGTGCCCTAGAGCAAGACACCGACATCTTATCTCTGAATCTGAAATAATTCATGGCCTGCAGTTGACCAAAACTACAATATAGCTTTAGAAGTCTACACTGACTAATATGGAGTCATGGGGTTAGCGAGGATGTCACTCCACCTTTATGATAAACAGAAACTTTGAGATGCGAGGGAGTTTATGCAGGCCTAACCACAGCTCTGCAGTCACAAGGGGAGGCCTGCAGGTCTCACGCCAGCGCAACTCAACTGTTTCTGACTGGGTGGAAAGTGCTCCTGCAGCGCCTTCCTCATTACCACCTCTGCTGACCTCGGCGCTTTACACTATCACAGCTCAGAGTGTGTTCGTGTGTGCTGCTATTTGTGTGTGTGGGTTTTTAGAGTTTTGCACAGCATACTTGATTTCCTTTAACCTGCATTTACATTTTATGGGTTTACAAAACCCGTGGCCTTCATTTCTGACGTCTTTATGACACTAAAAACACCGCAAATGTAATGGTGTGGAGAAACCATCTCACCATCTCACTTCTCCACCACACTTTTACAACATTCAACCTGCAGGTAACCGTTCTGCACAAAACATGACAGGGTCCTCTGAGGAAGTTTCCATGGGACAGTCATAGCAACGGTTGAACAAAGCGATGTGCATACAGCCGTGGAGAGGAAATATCTCTTTTATAAGATCTCAGTCTCATGTTTTTTTTCCCTCTCTGTGTCCTCCACAGATGACAGAACAGAGGAAGAACAAGCAGAGGCTTGGGTTCCTGGGTCCTCCTCAGCCCAACCATCTCACCTCGGCCCACTGAGGGGCTCAAGGCTCAAACGTGACACGGTGACGGGCAACTCGGCTGCAGCCTGCAGTAGAAACAAGCTACAAATGCAAACACACACAAACTACAGCCTTAAGAACAATACATGGGCATATTTTCAATTCCTGATGTCAAAATGCAAGAGGAAAGCAAGGGTTGACACAATTGTTTTGACATAGTGCCTTTTCTATGACACGATCACTGCGTTATGGGATTCAAACTGTGCCTTATGAGCTCTCTCGGCCACTAGGAGTATGCTTTACTCACCACCTGAACACACCCTCCTACACAGGAGCTCAGCTCTGTGAATGATTGGCCAGGCACGACACACATCTGCCAGCGTAGTGTTAGTGTGCCAGACAGAGGTCGGGGGAAATGTTAAGGTAAGGTTAATGTTTAAGTGCTGTCAAGTCTGCGGACGGTCGCGTCTCGTTCCTTGACTGTCCTCAGTGCTCATGTGTCGGAGAGCGGACACAGAGGTCGTGATTGGCTGTGTTTGAGAAGTTGGGGGGGCTTTTGGCCTCCAGGGGGGAGATTCTCCCCTTTTACCTTTTTAGATTTCTGATCGTATTTATGACAAAATGTGCGAATCTTAGCTGGAGTAGTATTTTGGTGTCATGCTGCCTTACTCATTAACTTTTTTAAACAGTACATTGCAACTGCTGAAAGTGCACTTTTTTTAAAGTGCAAAAATGTAAGCCTGTAACTGGAAACATTGGTTAGTTGGGGTATTATTTTTGTGTTTAAAAATGCATTCGCTGCACCATTTCAGTTTTTTTTTAAATATATTTCTACAGAGTATATATATATATAACAGAAATGTGAATTACAAATAATGATTACCTGTGCAGAACTTACTTGAAATGTCTTTTAAATCTAAATCGTATATTGGTACATAATGTAGTAGACAGAAGATGGTAAGATTACAGTTATTTATTACAATATGAACATCATGACTATAGAGATGCCAATACTGTAATATTTACTGTATCTGCTCATATCATCATCTTCCACTGTTTCTTAAATTTTCATTTTATATGTAAATCATAGTCTCTCTTGGACTGCAATTGAGTGTTAAGTCTGACCTTGTGTTTTAAACTTGCACAAACTAATGGCAGATTGTAAGCGCATGCACTCAATGTTAACTGTCCTGTGACACTTTCTGTTTCAACAAAGTGTATAATACATTGTGTTTTATGTGGTCAGATGTTGTAATAAATTTGTAACAAGACTCTTTCTAACAGAGTTGAGCCTCAGTCCCTGTTGTTGTTGTTGTTGTTGTTGTTGTTGTTGGGGATGAATGAGCACTCAAACGACCCCCTCTGCACCCACCCACACTCAGTTTACTCACACTTGTACTCTTCCATGAAGGGAGTGCAGGACAAATGAAAATACCTGTCCTCTGGAGACAGGATCCTACTTCAACTCATGCAGCAGGGGTAGTCATCTAATGTTAAATTCAAAGTTGCTGTCACTGTGCTGCTTTTGTTCATTTTTTTTTATGCTCATCTTTACATTTCATTCCAGCTAATTAACAGATTCTAAACCAGAATGGAATTTAGATTTTATACAGACAGCTGAATATAATTGGTAGTTCAATGAAACATCCAGCTTCTGCCCTACAAGTGGTAGTTGTACAAATGCAAATTTGACTAAATGGACCTTGTTTAATTGTTCTAGAAGATGTGAAAATGTTAGCAGTTACTGTCATTGAGTGCTTCTGTCTATCCAAAAGGCTTCCCTTTGCAATGCAGTGTGTAAACTCTTAAAGAAATGAAATTGCCTTTTTAGTTGTTGAACATTGGATATATTAGGCCTGTCGTCCGCACATCCGTTCAGTGTATGTAACTTAGCTTTCAGTACTTGTGTGGAAATGGATAAATCAAAGCTGTGGCTGGTTGATTGTATGTTTGTGCTAGTGGAACATATTTGAGATGATAAACGAATCGCAGAAAGGCCTCAACCGGTCTTTTATCCCGTCCAGTAATTTACCCTCTACAGAGAAGCCCATCCTTCCTGGCTTCAGTTCACTGTTTACGCTGGCAGGCCTGTATTTTCTCCTGCTGCCTGTGACAGCCATTAAAATTAGCTCACGCAGTGCCATAATGGTGAACAGCTGTCACTGCGTAGACAAGGAGGGTAAAGGGCATTACTGCAATGTATTGGACTCAGAGAAGGAAGAGAGGGTAATACCAGGACCATCATTACTGTCTGGCAAAAGTCTTATTGCCATCGTGTGATACTAAACAAACATGCACTGCTTCGGTCTGCATCGCTTCCTAAACAGACCATTTCATCAGCTGAGATATATTTTGATGCTTTTAATCGTGGAGACAAAATGTTAAACTTTGTTCTCTGGTGGGGGGGGGGGGGGGGGGGGGGTGTCTCTTTTTTTTTTTTGTTTTTTTTTTTTTTTTTTTTTTTTTTTTTTTTTT
>NW_022280032.1:13853849-13894542 GCF_004355925.1 Anarrhichthys ocellatus
AACCTTTGACACATTTTGGTCTTTTTTTTTTTTTAATCTCTTTGCATTCCACAGTCAAGAGTCACGTGCGTCACCGTGTGTATTCAGAAGTGAGAGTGAGAAAGGAAAGCACCCAGAGAAGGTCAATAAATACAAGGCAATGTCCTAAACACCTCTGTGGCAGAAGGCAGTGCTTTACCCTGAGTGAGTCAGGCGATCTGACTATGATGCACTGAGAGGACTAGACCAAAAGGACATCTAGCAGAACAATTTATGTACATTTAAACTAAACTATATATTTAACAAAAATATGTACAATTAAAGTTGTTTGCTGCATAATTAAAATACTGTATCTCACATACAGTATTTTATTTAGTTTAGTTTTCTGTTTTCAAGTTGCTGTGAAAGTTGTTGTCATTTCCGTTAATACACATATTGATCTTCTGTCTGCTGCAGTCATTTCTAAGAACTCACAGCAGCGTCAGTGGCCACCACAATCAGATATCGTTCTGGGTTTTTGTTTTTTTTTGCCTTGAAAGATCAATTGACCACACAGAAAGTAGTTACTCAGGAGGAGGGTGGAAGGTCCCTTCTCACTGTCATTTTTTATAAATAAACATGCCCCCGTGATGACTGGCATGTGACTTCCTGTGTCTGGCTGCAAGATTGAGCCTTTTGTAGTCACATGATGTATCAACAACATCACATGTATGCAGTATATGCATAGTGTTTATCACACTGTAGAAGCTCAAACTACATGTACAGTGTGAGCTTCTACAGTGTGATAAATGCATCATTAAATAGAATTAATACATAATTCACACAATAACACATAACGTATTTACATATCCCGGTGATTCTCTGCTGATTGTTATACAACTGAGCTCCATCCTCACTGGGAAAAAAAAATGGTGATAATATTTCTCAAGTTTAAAAAAAAAAAGAGTTGTCATGAGAGAGCGATCCTTGAGGACCGTCAGTCAGTCACTTTGAGCAGTTAACAGTTAACTCGTATGATACGATCACACTAAGTCACAGCCAGGCTCAGACAGAGACGTCTTGTCTCTTGGTGATGTCACAGATTAGTCATACATTTGGACATTTGGACTCTGCTATAACTATAATAGTTAATGTTAACTATATAGTTGTTAATATGGATTCATTCGTTATGCAGGCCTTACCTTTAGATTCAAAATGGTTATGACTTGGAGGATGCATAGATGGAGATGTTCACTGATTCTCAGTTTTCACTCATAATGTTGTTAAACACAAAAGCAAATCAATTTATTTGGTAGCGATTGACCTTTTGGTCTGAATTGGTTGATATATATTAACTGCATATGTGTGGTGACGCAACAATAAAAAGGAAACTGACACAAAGATTTGTATTTGTAACCAAAAACAGTACGGCTTGAAGGACAGGCATCTGTTTTTCATCCAAATGAAATGTTCCTTTCCCAAACGCCACATTCTGTAAAGAATAAACAATATTTCTACATCATCCCCGGTCAATCAACCTTTTTCCATCATTCACAAAATAGATTGCACACTAATTACAGCCTCCCCTCTGGGTGCATGGTTCATCTAATTTGCTGCAGAAACTGCCTCACGTTTACCTTTGGCTGCTCAGCATGTAGGCCTCCAGACTGCTGTCAGCAGCTGAGATGAGAGTAGGAATATAATAAAGCTGGATCTGTGCACAGGGCAAAGCATTTTGAAAATACTCATTTGACCTCTTTTGCTCATTCCTATCTGAATGAAAACTGAAATGTGTGCAACACAGTGAGATGATTTAGTTACCTCCATCCAGCTGCCTGTCTGAGTCCCCCTTTGCTCACCCTGACCCCTTCCCCCCTCCCTTTGTGACTCCTAACAGGCTGTTTGAGTCATGCTGGCTACTGGCCTGGCATCCACCTTCACAAGCCACAGCCCAGTTCAGTCTGGATCCAGTCTCATGAAGTGTACCCTGCTCATCTTGTGTTACTGCTGTCAGGAGCTGTTTTTAGTGTATATTTTTGGACTGTTTGGAGTATTACAGGGGTTACTTTTATCACCTGAAAAATACTTAACTGTTGTTTTTCATCAAGGATGTTATGCAATATTTACAGAGCTGCATTACTTTGTATTATAGCAAAATAAACCAAACTCGTGGAATTTATCTACCTAGTTGGTTTTAGTGTGTCAAACACTGAAAATAAGTTTAGCAGGCAGCTGCAAATTATAGAGAAAAACTTCAATGTAATGTTTAAATTGTAAAGTAATATGTGCTACTGCATTTAGACAATTTTTGAAATGTTTTATTATGTGAAAAATGAAAACAAAGCTTGAGGCTGTGTCCTTCACCATTTGCAACTAGAAACATTGTGAAAAATTCCTTATCGTGCTACACAACTGTTTTTTTTCTTCAAAAAAAGTTGTTTTGCTCTTATTCATCTATTCAAGTTATATTTTATAACGTCTGAAAATGGAAGTATATATATGGTATACAAAATTTGTGCAAAAAGCCATTATAGAACAACTACCACAAAAGGTTAATATAAACTGACATCAAAGAAAAGACACTTTGGCACACACCACGAAGGCAAATGTCCCCGGAGTGTAATCACACTGTTGGCATTACCCTCCAACCTGATCTGAGTGATCAGACTCATCCCATCAACTCTTTCATCATCGTGTTAAACCTTCTGCCACTGCTGGGAAGAGGGAGAGACAATCTGAAGGCCGGCGAAAAAGACCTGGTAACGGTGCTTCCACATGATAAAGGCACCGACGGCACACACCAGTGCTTGGGCCAGGTTCAGCACGATCTGGAGCAGGAAGTAGAGTGGGAGCGTCCCAGTGATCCACGCACAGTCGCTGGCGCCCTCGTAGGTGAAGGTGCGGGCTATTGGGTCATTTTGATCCAGTTTGCACACACAGTCCACTCCCACCTGCTCACAGCTGAAGCCACTGGTCTGTGAATAGTGGTGTCCAGCAAACGACATAGCCAGAATTGATATGACCAGGCCGATTGTACACATGACAAAGTACAGGATCTGTAGAGGGCAGAGGACAAGTCAGATGTCAAGCACTTTTACCTTGAAAGCTTTGATCAGAAAACATTTTTCTTGTCTTCAACTTGTGTTTCTTATACTACAAGTCTGGCTCCTGCTTTAGGCCGTTGTCTCATGATTAACCCAGTGCCAAAACTGTAGCTTAGAGACAGACATGCTGGCTCAGTGCCTATGGCAAGTTGAATTCAAAGAGATTACCCACAATGCTACAAGGCAAGGCCTGACCCTTAGAGTTGCAGCCCAGCTCTTAGCACAGAGGAGACATGGAGACACATGCAAGACATGCCCTACAGCTAAAGCTGCTTCCCACCTTTAGTGCACGACCTGCGAGTATGTTGAACAACAGAGAACCTCTAAAAATACTCTTGTAAAATGTGTTAGAGGCTTTATGTTGTTTATGCAATGGCCCAATCTCAATAACACTAAACCTTTATCTTAATCCTTCGCTTATATAACAGGAGCTATCATTCGCTGGTGTATTTTGCTCTTAGCAACATGCTGCTTATGGCATTATGCAACTGATGAGCGGTGCTCGATGGCATTTGGCAAATGGCATTTATGTTCATTTTGAAACATCTGTGAAATCTGGAGTATGGTTGGTTGCAGGGAAATGTATGTAAGGCAAAGCAAGGCAAGTGTATTTGTATAGCACATTTCAACAACAAGGCAATTCAAAGTGCTTCACATAAAACCATTAAAAACATCAAAACATAAGGCAAAAGAAAAGGAGATTTAAAAACAATTAAGGGCATTGATTGAAACATTAAGAACATTCATTAAAACACAAAAAAGCTAAAAAAATAGAATAAAAGTTGCAGTGCAGTTTAACAAATATAGAATACACTAGTAAAATGCAGAAATGCAGGAAATTGATTAAATAATATCCTTAAATCTGGTTCAATTAAAGGCAACAGCAAACATATATAGTAAACCCATTTGATCACTGAGCTTTTTGAATTAATGGCATTAATAAATTAAAGCGCATTTGTTTTTAGGACCAGAGAAAGAGACACTGCAGACAAATTGAAGCTGCTCTAGCATACATATTTCTAAAGAAGTATTTTATTGGGCTTTGTCTTTTGATAGAACAGTACGTATGGATTAGAAAGTAAGGAAAAGTGCAATGCAACAGATTGACTGTCATATTTCAACAAGAAAGAAATTTGCTTTGTATATTAAGTAATACATTAAGAAAATCCTTGTTATTTTGGTGAGTGAGACAGTCTGGTAATATTTAAAACTACAGAACACATACACAGTTGGAATTTTATTTCTATCATGCATTTCTGCAAAGACCGTTTTGTAAAATAGCTGCACTTCAAGGCAAAATACAATTGAAGTGTTTTGAAACTCCATCTTCACAGCGTATGCATGGAACCTGGTATGCACACGCGAGCCATACAGAAAGAAACGAACAATGGAGAACTGATTTTAAATGCCTTGAAATTCCAACTGCATGTGATCTGTCGTGCTACTAATTACAATCAAGTATGATTAATGAATGCATTCATTCATTCGTAGGAATCCCCACAGAACTCTTAACAAGAATGCAGTTAAATGCCTTTCTCTCGATGCCATTTGCAGTTGCAGCTCCTTAAGAGCAGTCCTCGAACAATTGCAGTAGCTTGGTGAGTAAAACATTACACCTCTGCAAAGGTCTCAACAATACACTGACCCATCTCATCATATCTTCACTGTAACTAAGATTTTATATACCATTTGTTCAATTGAAAGAAAATCATACTGTGACATACTGTGCACTAATAGGGGAACCTGATTTGACTCCACACATGACATGACGGATTGTCATTCACAAACTGATTTGTACACTTTCACTTCTGCAAACAATGTGTAAAATAAGGTGCGTGGGACCCACCTTGCCAATGAATTGCCCAGACGTTCTCTCGTCAGGGACGTAGGTGATACAGTACAGGATGAAGCCCAGGATGGAAACCAAACACAGCTGCAACAACACATCGGAAAACAGTTTGATTCGATTCACTCACTCATATCAGGACAATGAAATTATCAACATAATACTTGTTTCAACATCAACAAAAAGGCAATTACCCCAAGCACTTGCCCCTCGTTGCTATTATATATATCTACTCTATGTTGCACAGTATTTATGGTAGACACAGTATAGAAACAAGCATCTTGTTCTAGAAAGTATTTTCTGGCCAGGTTTTCAGGGGTGTCTCTTAATATTGCATGATTCAGCACTGAGCAGTCATCCGATTACTATCTCTCTCTCTCTCTCTCTCTCTCTCTCTCTCTCTCACACAGACACGCTCACGCTCTATCTCTTCAGTGAAATTGGAGTCTTGTGACTGGCGTGCAGCATCTTATTTAGATGTTTTTCTCAGGTTTTTAAGCACTCAGGATTCTCTGGAAAGTTCTTGATGACCTCAGTGTTTTCCACTTGGCTGAATCTCGTGAGGATCTATCTCGGGATGTTGGTGTCCAGGGATGTTTTTTTGAGAGCAGATAGCGTCTGTGATAAGCTAGGATAGGATCCAAACAGGACCAACACGTTTTGTTCTATAACCAAAATGTGACCTTAGATGGTCTTCCAAATTATGATGATAGGTAAAATGTACGCTCTTCTTGTTTTATATTAAACATTTCACAGAGACAGTTAATCATTGTTCACTTAAAAATATATAAAAACAATTAAAACAGCAAAGAACCATTTAACACTATCATTAACTTACTTGAACTGACACTAGTTGCTTTTAGCATGTTACATGTCATCTACCAACACACTTCATCTTTCTAGCATTTCCATCTACATTTCAATCACTTTCATCGTTTATAGGTTACAGGTATCCAAACATTCATCTCTCCAAATGAAAATGAAACTTCTTCTGTCCTCATTTCTTATTTTTCGCTTCAACTGCTTTCAGTGCTTACATGTCCACTAACATTTCAGTTACTTTGAGCTTACCTCTTCTCTAACACTTCAGCTGACAGTTCAGCTGATTTCACTCTTACTCCTCAATAATTCATTTAATGGGACTTCAACCCAAAATCAAAAATTCATATTTTTCCTCTTACCTGTAGTTCTATTTATCAATCAAAGTAATACTACAAATTCAAGGGCTGTCAGTGGGCCGTAGGTTTAATCACCATTGTGTAACCTCATTCAGTGATAGATAATGACTTAACAGACAGCTATTTAACCTCTTATGCCCTAGTCCTCAGAAAAATTAATAAAAATAACATGAATCAGGAATACCTCTTTAACCATAAGGCTGCATATGGCTGGTCTCCTTTTTAAGGTATTAAGCTCAGGAATATATATATATAATCCATTGTAAGTAAACTTATTTATATTACCATTCCAGAGCAAAAAGAGATGCAATAAAGGAAAAAGTAACATTTTTTATCCTCGCCTAGTATAGGCTTTAATAAAATTCCAAAGGCAAAGGCCTATCATCATTAAAACCAAAATCCAGAGGATAATGATGCTCTGAATGATCTGAATGGCTTCTCCTACTTAGTGCTACAACTGTGACTGTAAATACAACCGTTATAATATAATTTATGTAGATATACTGAGGCTGTCTCCGTGTTTTGGCCATGTTTACTGGTTACACGTGTCCACAAACATAACTATTACCAGTGCAAGTCGGTCAAACTTGACTAAAATGGCTGCTGACTCCACCCTAAGGCTGAGGCTGACTGCGACTTCCTGGCAGCCCAGGTTGTACTGTTGAACTGGAAGTAACTGAAATCTGCTGTTTTTGGCGAAAATAACATATGCCTTGGTGAGATATTTTGGCAAGAACATACAATTATGTCAGTATGACTGTACAATGTGAAGTTTGACATCTCTTACTAACTGGGCCAAACTCACATGCACAACCAGACCTGTACTGGTGTCTGTCATTGTATGTTGGTACAGCTGCACTGTTGTATATCTCGTCTGATGTGCACATTGCTGTGGATAGAAATGTACCCATGGGGACAACAAAGTCTAAAGACTTCATTTCCCTCGTTAATAGCGTCAAGATGCGTTTAGGCTCGGAATTTCCAATTTCCAGCGACATCAAACATTTTACTGTAGACTGACAATTTGTGTCTAATATTGTTCTTCGATATGTCGAAGGAGTTAAATTAGCATCTTTTAAATCATTGTTTTAAATGTATCAACTTAAACTGCAACTTCCATACAATATTCACATGCAAAGAGTTTACATTTTGAGGTGATGAGGTGTGAGAAAGTACAGAATGAACATCACATTTCACAATATGACATGCAGGGATTTACTGGTTTGTCTCATCAGGCCAGATGTTCAGCATTTGTTGGACATAAAAGAAAAACAACAGAAGGTGCAAGCAGGCAATTGTGACTGAGACGGATTGTAGATTGAGCTGTATCCATCCAGGTGAATGTGACAGATGGAAACTTATTAGAACATGACAATACCAGTGATTTCCCATGCCTACAATGACTGTCTGGCTGCAAGTGGTAAGGGCCAGTGTTGACATGCAGTGTGGTGGAGATTGGACAACACATTGAGGAATATGGAGGCTCATGCAGAAGTATCAGGGTCCATGCAAACATGTGAATGTAGTGGCTGATGTTAGAGCGTAAGGATGGAGCTTACAATGATTCCAGCCCAGTGTGGCGTCTCCCTGGTCAGGAGTGAGGGGCTGATGGCCAACATAAGGAAGGCCACAACCGTGACGGCCACCCCCAACAGCAGCTGGAGCAGGGCGATGAGCAGAGGGAAGCGACAGACTCTGCATTTGTGTCCGTCCTCTGGCGCTGGGCTTTCATCTCTCTTCTTCTTGCCCTCCTTCTTGTCTGAGGAACCTTTCTGCCCCTGCCCCATTTCTCCACTTTACTTTACACTCTTTTCCCTTACTGTACTCTCGACTTTTGCTGTTGCAGTGTTTTGGGGTGGATGAGCCTGCCTGCTGTCTCTCTCTCTCTCCTACCCTTCCCCTCCCTGCCAAGGCCTCCTCTCACCATAGCCCAGCCTAGCTGCTATTTGGAAACAGAGAAGGCTCTGAACTAATATGGAAAACATTTGGACTGGATTTCAGTGCCACATATAGAGCAGGCAGCATACTGTGGAGGAAAGGAAGAGGAGGGAAGGGGGGCGGGAAGTCACAAAGGGGGATTCCAACATACGACTGTGAGAGGATTTCACTTGTACTTACATTAAAGGCAAGAAAGGGAGAATACAGAGGCAAATCAGCAGGTATGAGTTAATGAAAAGCCAGCGCAGAGGAGGTCACACTTCATTTGAGAGCCGAAGTGATTGGATCATTCTTTGTCAGCAGTGTTACACAAGAGAGCCATATGCTGCCAGCCAGAAAGAGTCACGTGACTTACAGGAAGAAGTAATGTAATCAAAAGGCATGTGAGGGCATTAGGGGGGCTCAGATTTGAGTGTTTTTGAGCACTTAAATATTCTCAAGAGAGGAACAGGTGTCACTGACAATGAGATTACCTTCCTGGAGTCATTTATTCAACTTTTATAATTTGTAAAAAGGCATTTGTGATGGAAGGTTCTGAACCTTGCTTACTTTTATCACTAGTGAATATAGCAATAACAACACAAATTGAGTGACTTTGAATTATATTTGAGATATTTGAGGATTCTTTCAAAATGTAGATCAGACAAATCAAAAAGTCAAAGTCACAAAACCTCATTTAGAAATTATCACCCTGATCTTTGTCAAATTATTATTAATATTTTATTATCATACAAAGACACTCAGATGAAGGTGGGAGAGCAGCACCCATGCTGAGATTAATAAAGAGCCTCGACGCACGTGTTTGAGCACACAGTTGGGTCGGTGCCATGGTTACTGACAACGCAGCTTTGAACGTCTGGAGATGTATGAATAGGTTACCTTGCCCTGCTCCGGGCAACGACATGGAGTGACGGACGCGCACGGGGTGCGCACGCGCACATTTCGAGTATTTGTTTACGCTCTCACTGTATTTACTTCAAATTAACCTCTATGTTTTGAGTGTATTATCATGCATTGTATTCTGTTATGGTGAGATCAGGAATTCCCCTGTTGAAGTGTTGTTTTTAGAATTAACAACAGGAGAAAAATACAATGTTTTTTGTTTTTAAATGACGGAGAAGCATTTGGGACCTCTAAAGTGTGAATGTGTGCTAAATAGTTTTAGGATTTCTGTCTAATTGTCGATCACATTGGACTTTACAGCCTATTCAGTCACTTAAACGCCTGTACTCTCAGTAAGACAAGCTCGACGTGCGAGGTTTAAGACCCAAATTATATATATATATCAACACTACCGTTAGTGAACTGATGATTATATGGCTTTGTTTGTCCCTCCTCGCTCATGTGCGCTATTTCCCCTTCTACATTTTGCACATGAATCACGTTTTAGCACCCAGGCCAAAAGTATTAAGACTACATCGCTAAACGAAAAGCAGCGATAGCTGCTATAACACAGAGGGGGTCTAATTACCGGACTTTGTGCTGGTGCAGGCTACACGTGAGTCGGAAGCTGTTCCCTACCGGAGGCGCGCGTGCGCTCTAACCACAGCACCGACGGCTTTGCAAAGTGGCAGCTCAGGGAACTATAGACATCAGTCTAACGTGCAGCTCCACTGGAAGACACGCACTGTGCATCATCTCCCTCAGCCGTCCGTGTGTGGGTCGTGGAAATAACAACCATTCCCCAAAGAAGCTCAGGAGCAGCAGAGAAGTGATGGATGAAAGAATACCGCATTTACAGGACAGACAGTTTATGGAGCACGCAGAATTCTTGGGGTGAGTGTCGCTTTTGGCAAACTCTGTCAAACTCTGTCCGATAAACTGTTATGACAACCTGGTGAATAATCGGACACTTTTCGCTTTACTTTAGGGTGGATTACCCCTCTCTCTACATGTGCAAATCCAAAAGAGGAATAAAACGAGAGGATGGTGGGAAGGTGCGTGTGATTTATTATACTAAGGCAACAATTAACTAACATTTTTGTGTGCATGAAACTCATAAGAATATGCAAATACCTGTTTTTGCTAGCAGGACGCATACAAGTTACCACACCGGTTAATAGAGAAGAAGAGGAGAGACAGAATCAACGAATGTATTGGCCAGCTAAAGGATTTGTTACCCGAACATCTGAAGCTGTCGGTGAGTTCATGGCACTACAAAACGTGTTACGCGCTTACCGAACCTGGTTTTACAAGATATGACAAGTCGTAAACCAACTGAACCTTTGTTTTTCTCCACAGACGCTCGGGCATTTGGAGAAAGCGGTTGTCCTGGAGTTAACGTTGAAACATTTAAACGCACTGACTGCTGTCACTGAGCAGCAACACGAGAAGATCATTGCTTTGCAGAATGGTAAGCTGAACAAACCCGAAGTTATAGAAACGTTTACACGAAACTTTTTGTAGTCCTTAATAGAGAAAGTCTGTTTTTACAGCAGCAGAACATGGACGTGCATGGAACAAAGGCGTAGAGGATAATGCGCATTTTGAGAATACCACAACAGCATTTTAAAACGTGCCATCGACACGCGCCCATTTTATCTGGTCATTGGCTTGTGATGTGCTACAATTTACAATATAATGATCTTTAAACTGCATGTTTCGCAGGGGACCGGTCTATGAAATCTTCCATACATGCAGATCTGGATGCGTTCCACTCCGGGTTCCAGGCCTGTGCCAAAGAGGTCCTGCATTACCTGAGTCAGTTTGAGAACTGGACGGCACGAGAGCAGAGGTGCGCGCAGCTCATCAACCACCTTCACAAGGTGCTGGCGCAGTTCCAGTCCGGCGCGCTGCCGCTCCAGCACCAGCTACCCGCCGGGGACGCACAGGATGGGCACAAAGCCGACAGCCAAGCTAATTGTGTCCCGGTCATCCAGAGGACCCAAGGCGGGGAGCTCAACGAGAATGACACAGACACGGACAGCGGATACGGGGGCGAAGCTGAAAAGAGCGATGGCAAAGATAAAGAATGTGAGCGCAATAAGGCGCAGGGACCCAAGGCAGTGAAGATCAAGCAAGAGTTTGGAGATGATCGCGCTGCCAAAAAACCAAAGATGAACTGGCCTGGGAACGGGTTAGGGGGCACAGACCCCACTAGGCCCGATCTGGCGTTTATGAACTCTCTGATGGGAATAAGCGGTGTGGGACAGCAGACACCCATTTGCATGCCTTTCTACTTCATCAACCCCTCGGCCGCGGCGAGTTATATGCCTTTTTTCGACAAAAGCAACATTGAAAAGTACATGTACCCAGCGGCGGCCGCCCTGGCATCCCCGTTCCCCTGGCTGTACCCTGCACACGCGTCAGCAGCGGCGGCCGCGGCTGCTGCTGCCGCTTTCCCCGGCTTGTCTGTGCAAGTTGGAGCCTCTTCTCAGTCCAAGGACTTCCATAGTCCAGACAGCGACGAGTCACACGAGGCTGAGTTAGGTTCGCCGGAGGAGCGCGAGGATAGTCCCGCGAGTGACTACGGGGAGGATGACGTAGCCGAAACGTCCCAAGAGAGCAAGGACAGTCCTCATGATCAGTTTTCTGCTTGTCAAACGGGCTAATTTCGTTGTCTGTGTTACCTTTCCGTGCATTCTGCTGAGGACTTAATGTATTTCCTTTTTTAAAAGTTAGGCTGGTTATAAAACGAGGTTTCACAGAAGAGGTTCTCTTGTACAATATATTGGCGAAACAGGGGACAGTTGTGACTGAGTGTGCCTTTTGCACTTATGCTAGATTAGTCAAACTAAAATATTATCGACAATGATTGAAATTAATACACGGCTGTGTTGTGCTGGAGTTAGTTTTTTATCCTCTTTGATAAAATATTTTGAAGTGGCAGCATTGGTGCCAACACTTTGAGTACTACAACAGTGCGCAATATCCCAATCAGCGTGTCTCTTTGGATGTATGAAGTTGCAACTGACCCTCTGCCAAGGTTATTTAAGAGCTTTGCTGACTCTGACTGTAAATATTATTACCTGGAAGACTGATTCATTAACATGTAAATGGGCTATAAAAGAAGCACCCCCGGAAGTGGAACGCCCACAGTAGGCCTACCTCATTCCCAACTTTGCATGGGGTTGGCTGATTGGGAGGCATATGACTCTCCCTCCTAAAGATGAAAAAAGATTGGTATTTCCATCATTAACAATACATACAAAGAACAGCTACTTTAACATAATTAAGACGATAAATGGTGAATTATGAAAGGTATTATCCCTGGTTGCCCTCAACTCATTTTACACATTTACAGAGTTTACTCTGGTTTCATTTACTTGTTTATTGTTGTGAGGAAAGAAAAAAAAAAAACAGCAATCCCAGAAATCATTCAGAATAATTGAAAGAAGAAACCCTTCATTTACAAGGGGCTGCTTGACCTGATATTGTACGCCCTGAATGAGGCATTTCAGCACCGAGATGCGGTGACCTCCTGTACCTCCAAGAAACATTGTAGGATAGCACCTTATAGATCTTTGATATTGAATGTACCTGTATTTTCCCAGCTGTTAAAGTTTGTATGTAGGATGATCTTTACTCTTTGAGACGTAAAGTGCACTTTTTCTGCTCTTACTCTCCCAAACAGTCACCTCATAACTTTGAGAGTCAATCACTGTAGTTCTCTTAGAACCTTTTTATTGTGTTGAGTTGTCTTGAAATAATAAAAAAAAGATTTCATTTAAAAAGAAAAAAAAGAGAGCGTTACAACAGGCTTTGTGATGATTTCATGCAGTAAAGTGGTCATTAAGTCATTTGCCAGATTTGACAAAACATTGCTTATTTCTGTCTCTTTCAAAGCAAAATGATTCAAATCATAATCAGATTTGAAAAACCCTGCACCCCATGACACACCGGACTATCCAAGATTCTGTGTTATACACTATCATTATTTAAAATCTTGCTTTTCAAACATTTTACAAAGGTGGGAAAGAAGCTGTGGTCATGTGACCATCACTTATGATCATTGAAGTTTTAGGAACTTTTAACTTTATCTTGGCCTGTTTTCTATGAGATTAATTCCTGAAAGTATAGTGATATTCAGCTTTTTTAAGTTTCACATGTCACCGAATAAACAGACGATTTTCATTGTATTTTGCATACATGACATTGCTTTTGTAGTTTACTTCAGCTGGTTTTGCCTCAAATCTGTTATCAACTGTTATATAAAGTGGCATGTGTGTCTGTAAATATTCTTTTGTGAATATACCACAAAGTATACATGTCTATGTCAATGTTGTAGAAGTCTATGGATTTTTTAAAAGATTTACCTGAGCAACTGTTGCACATTTCGTTAATGCTTTACACATATGCTGTTATAAATTATTGCTGATGAGTTGTAAAATAAATATCAAAACTAAACTCTGCAGGCTTCTTCTTGTTTATCACTTATTATGTTTGTGCCCATAGTCCCACAGGTTAGCACATGCAGGACAAGTTCAGTGAGTATGTTTGACACTGTTTAATTAATACCTATATGTAATATTTGGGTCCTGGGAAACAATACATACTGTAAGACACCAAGTAATGTATGCACAAGACAAAAATGTCACACTTTTATGAATTAACAATACTGAAAGTTCAGTACATGAAATGTATTGTTACTAAGCCTCTAATCAGCTGACAGGTCACAGCCGAGGAATGTACAGTGTACAGTAAGCCAAGGCTTTAAAAACATGTCATGTGATGATGAAGTGAGATTACACTCAGTCTGTACAGGCTGAAGAAAAACAAGGGGCCTCCTCCCAACTTGTCAAGAGGCCTTAAGCAGGATCAGGTCCAGTCTTTTTTGTTCCCATTAACCAACTTACAGCAATATTATTTTAATCTTTATGCATAATTTGAACAGCTTTAAAACTTAAGTGTCTGACTCTGTGCCTTCTAGTGATCCTGGCAACAATGAAGTCCAATTACTGCCAACTAATGCATTTCAAGGTTTAGAAAGACAAGCATGATGCCACAAGCCCCCCTCCCCATTTCCTTTTAAGGTTTACTTTTTCTTTCTGTTTATGAATTATATTAAGGTTCTGTCAGTATCTTCACTAACCAGTGAGTGCAACTTTGAAAGTTTAGGCAAAAGCATCTATGCCTTTTTTTAACCAGACACCATCCTCTACTAAACCTCCCGTGAAGCCAAGTAGCATTGTTTAATTGTATTAATATACATTTTATACACTGACAACATTTCTTTATCATTTCAGGGCTCCTCTCCTAATTCTCTGCCAGCCATGTTGTGCTCATGTCTCTAACAATACTGAGTAAACGTCTCCATCTACTGGCGAAAAGCTTGAAAAACATGTAGAGCAGTGCAAGTTCCTCCTCATTTGCATCCACTGGCAAACAGTTACCACGAGCGGCAGTCGTGACACATTTCATTTTGTCAGAGGGTTTATTGAATCATGCAATTCATGTCATATCAGCAGCCAGTTACAGCCATACATCTGTCAACGCTTTGCAGTATATTAAGGCAGGGTCAAATAAAAACACGTTATGTACAGTCGACATCTTAAGAGTTTTCTAGAACATACATGGTTGTAAACAGTGACCACAGCTACGTCTCATCCCCGGGTGGAAAAAGCACACAAGTGGTTTCTTAAAGGGAAAATCCGCTCCAATATATAGACTATCATAGATTAAGAATGTTACCTCCGTTAACTGACAAAGAGAGAGACAAACTGTAGTGATGATGTATTGTGTTGTGTTTTTGTAGATGCTGAATGTTGCAGGGTGGACTTCTCTTCTGTATCACATCAACGCTTTCATTCCTGGGTGAGGGTGCTGATATAAACCGGTGAATAAAGTATACAGTGTGTGTTGCATGATGGAATAAATCAGATTAAATGTGAATGCATTTTACAGCATATAGTATTATGGTGACAATAATACAGTAGCAGAGTGGAAAGCACTCTCAATATTGTTCTTTCCATTGACATTTCTACAAAATACTGACAGATAAAACACAACGTTGTTTCCTCTTTGATGCTGTGCCATTTCTCTCTGTGCAGCAATGTGCCACTAATACATCTAGCAACAGCTGACCTAAACTGACTAGGATCATTGCTTCAATATGTCTACTAAAGCTTTACTGTACATTATTTGAATACAACTGTGGAATGAATATAAGGCACTTTGATGTGATTAGCAGCTGAGCTACGACCTAAGAGGGGCTTGATACCGTGGCTATTCTGACCCTGCACACACACACACACACACACACGTCTCTTTAATCACGGACTCACTCTCATGCTCAAACACACTGTAGCTATCCATTGTATTATTACATGCCACCAGATTCAACTATCTGATTTACTGTTCTGTGGGTGCTTTGCACATCCAGATATGGCTATATTAACAACACAATCATGCAACAAGACCTGCTAATCTTTGGCCATCAGTCCTTACAGAAAAAAACAAGCATAATACATTTGGCAAAAATATACTGTGTAGTAATCTTAACAACAAAAAGCTTAAGAGGGTCATTTACACCGTTTCATTATGCAGGTATCACTGCACCAATGAGGGCACTGCATTTTTGTAACTGTGAATGCACCGCTTTGTAATAAAATATAGTAATTCACTAAATAAAGCTGAAAAGTAAGAAAACATTTACAGTAAGCAATCATTTTGGTACATACACACAGTAACATTCGTCAGTAACAAAACGATTAACCTTTTGTGCATAGTTGTAACATGAACAGAGTCAGAGCAACAGGAATACATTCTGATATGCAAAACAATAGAATCTAGACAGGTTTACTATAGTGGATCCTTCATTACTTATATAAGAACCAGACGTTATGCTGGGTAAAACATACTCACTACAGAAATTACATATGAATTTAGAGATATATTTATTAAATTCACATACCAAGATTCTCAAGAATAATATTCAAAAGGCAATAGTTTTGAATCATGATGCTAGTGAGAAAAGAATACAAATCATTCAGCAGTTACTAAAGTACATTAAGTGGATATGTTTATAAAGGAAGTCCACAACAGCCTGATGTTGAGAATGTCCTAATATCTCCAGGGACTGGACTTGGTGCTGCTGCTGTGTGTTTTTTTCCATCGTTCCTTCCAACCATCTTTCATTCCCACCCAACTGCTCCACGACTTCCAGTTCAAGTTCAACATTGTTCCTTCACTTTTTGAGTCTTCACACCCGAGGTTGCCTTCAGGTAATTGAGACAACAGTGCGTAGTAGTGTGCTACTGAGGTATCCTGTACAAAGATATCCACTTACAAATGTGTTCCGAGGTGAAAGGACCTCTGGAAAGGAGACATGACGTGTTCCCTCGTAGCAGAGCTGTCTCACACGTAGATCCCCTCTGGATTCAGGCCGGAAGTGAGAGGGCTGTGGAGGATCCGGAGGTGACTGGACATATGGTGCGACGACACCGGACGCTTCAGGGAGCCAGTAAGGGGAACTAAATCTGAGAAATAAGAAATCATATGAAAGAGAGAAAATTCAAAATTTAACTTATTTAGTCTATTTCAAAGGTTTGGTGCAGAAAATATATAGTCAGATTAAAAACAACAACAACAAAACCCTGTGGATGCTCTACGCGATAGCTCTGCTGTGGTGCCACCAGGGGGCAGTGCCGAGCCATGCAGAGAATCATCAGATGCAGTGAATTTAATGGCCAGGTACAAAAGGCACTGGCTGATTTCACACACACATGAATTGGAAGGTTACTGGAAGGACATGAATACTCAATTCATTATGTTTCACAATTGAAATCCATCACTGTTAACTTTAATAACGAGACCCACTGCTCTAAATGATGCAATGATGAAGTATATGTCATGCAATCAGAAAAATAAAATAAAAATGGGCTACATGCGTTTTTAAGGCATTGGGCATGTGGAATACAACATTATTCATAGGGATGGTGGGAGGTTGTAGTCTTATTTTTTTAAGTTTGTACATTTAATGTCTGTAGATAAACTTTGTTTTGCAAGTTGGATGTGCAGCTCTTTTTGTTTCAAGCCTAATATTCCAGGCTGATGGTTGTGTCCCCGGTAACGACACATAATGCACCGCTCTAGCCTGACCTCTAACTTGCTCCTGGAAGTCAATCTTAATTACTATTACTCACTAATTATGTTATTGGTACGATATTACTGTGAAGTTTTCAATAACCAGCTGGCCGATCGTCTCTATTTTAATGTGAGTGCTCTCCCATTATTCAGTGCTCTTAGTTTATGTAGGTTGACAGAGCTTTGGTCCAAAGAGCCCATCACGGACACTGCTGAGCATGTGACAGAGTGACAGCGGGATAGAAGGATTGAGGGTTAGACAGAGAAAGTAGGGTGAATGAATGATGCCAGGTCTGCCCGTATCCAGGCAGCTGTTGGCATGGAGACTATAATTGCCACTGGAGTAGGTAAAAGCTAAAACTGTTCTCTCCGCTACCCCCTCCCGATTTTCTCTGTCACAATCTCTCCCACATTCACACACTCACACTTGGACACTAAAGCTTAGTCATTTTCTCTCAGCAGGCTGTCAAGACACGGGGTAGAACAATAATAAGTGCACTTCAACAAAAAATAAGTCATGTCTTGCCTGCCTGAAAGGCAACCAAAAGGCAGCATTTATCCTCAGACAGCATGCACTTTAGCATTCAAATAAGTTGTAATACTCGTCTTGGTTCAGACTAGTTCAGATCAGTTAAGGTTATACACCCTAACAGACGCGTACACAGACTACTGTGGACGTCACTGTCTGAACAGCTCCGCGTGGTGACAGCACAGTACCGGTACGCGGATGTCCGCACAGAGCCTACGCTACACCCTCTGATGACAATTTTACGTCCTGCGGCCCCGAGTGGACCCTCGCATAAACATGGACGAACAAAGTACGAATTTGACCTTAGGCTTATCTGACCCCAATGTCACCGACTACACACTGTACCTACAAGGTCAGTTTCCTACTCCATTTAAGTCAACAGCAAGAGATGCCGAGGAATACATTACACGATATGTACTGTACTATATTTAAAGCATGTCCTGTGGCATGAGTTAAATCTTTAACTCCAATATTCCTCAAGAGAACAAAAATACAACCATTCAAGGTTTATAAGAAAGAGACATTACCTATAACATGACTGCTGTGAGTACTTTCATCCTCACTGGGTTCGGCAGGCAGCACTGTGACCTTGGTGCCGGTCTGCTTAATGAACTGCTGCAGGTTAACCTGCCTTAGCTCCTTGGTCAGCTGTTCCAGCTCGTGCTGCATATCCTTCAGAGAAACAGCATGAGAAGAGGGAAACGCGTGAGTGTTACCAATTGCTTCCAACTGGCATCTACTGGTACAGATTAGACGTATGAGCGTGCGTTATAGTATATGGATGTCCAGACGCCAGCAATATTACTTTAAATCTCCAAGTCCAGAAATAATAATATTAATAATAATAATAATAACTTTATTTATATAGCACCTTTAAAAACTGAATTTACAAAGTGCTTTGAGAGACAAAGCAAGGCAATAAAGCAACAAAAAGATCAACAGTGAGGCCCAACAAAGCAAGACAAACTAAAGTAAAATGTAAACCCTGATAAAACAGTATAATAGATGAAACAATAAAACGTTACCATAAGAACAAACTTTGTCAACCTCAGTTAAATGGACATCAAAGTGACATTGCTCGAGACAATTTATAATATTTCAGACAGCTCTCTCTGTAGCCATAGATGGCTTTATATAAATTTTATCACAGTTCTCCCCAAGACCGGTAAACAGACTTTGAAGTGTAAAAAATACTGGCAGGGATTCAGCATCACTGCGAGGGACGATTCAGGTAGACAGAGGATTAAATGCATTGTTACTGATGGATGGTCTCCATCACCCTGCAGCACTATTTAGTTTATTTGAAAAACAAGTACCTGAATGAGTGAGTGCATATGTCTTACCTGCAGTTTCTTGGTGCCTTGTCCAAGTGACCTGTCCACTGCTCTGCAGCTGCTCTCCAGCTGGACAGCTTGTCTCTCCTGGGCTTTCAGTTCGGTCTTGGCCCTGAGCACCTGGGACCGAGCCTCTGCCTCACTGACCCACTGGGTCTCCTGCCGTTGCTTCTGCAGCCGCTCCTCTTCCAGGCCGGCCTCCACACTCTGATGGGGCAGAGTGACACAGATATGGAAAAAGAGGCAAGACACCAACTATAATGTATAAACATCACTAGAAGGACTGTTGAAATAGAACCAAATTCTTATTCTTTGATTCGTAGCTATAATTTGATCATTCCCCACAAGTTGCTACTAAAATACAGGATGTTTTGTTCAATATCTCCCACACATAGCACACCTGTACCATTGACAGCTTTTCTTCAATCTCCATTTCACAGCCCTGCATGCGTCCTCTTAGCTCCTGCAGTCTTTCCTCCAGCTGTCTCTCACTCTCTAGCTCAATCTGCAGCTCAGTGGCCCAAAACTCCTCCTCCTCCATCTCCACGTCATTCTTCCTCAGATGCTTCTCCAACCTCAGGATCTCCTCTATCAGCCCTCCTCCTCCACCTGGGTCACCAATAAACCCTCCACCTCGCTCCCCTCGCCCTTCAGCCCAGGCCTGGAGCTCAGCCTCATAGGCCTCCAGCTTCTTCTCCAGCACATTGAGAGTCTCTCTCTGTAGACCGACCAGTCGGACCAGGTCTTCCATGCGACAGGCCCACAGGCCAGGCGATGCAGTCCCGATGGCAGGTCTTGCATGGTGGTGATTCCCACCATTGCCCAGGAGGAGTCTTCGCTTCGCCTCGGCCTCGCTGATTCGGCCTCCGCTCAATATCTCCCGAAGGCCTCTCGGTGCACCGCTGAACGTCAGAGACTTACGACGCGGTTCACGGCGGCGGAGGGAGCGATCATTGGGATGTCGAAGCTTTGCAAGGGGAGGCAGGCTCTGCCGGTGCAGCCCACGTTCAGGCCCTCTGAGAGGGGGTCCTTCTGAGGGAGGTCGTTCAGTCAAGGAGGGGCCTGTTCGATGCAGGATCAGCTGGACATCCCCAGCATACTGGCCCCAGGTGTTCAGAGAAGCCACAGGGCTCTCATGAGGGGCTAGGTGACGCTCCGTGTCACGCCATTTTTCTACCAGAGTGTATCTCCCAGTGCGACCTGTAAAAAACAAATTGTAACAAATTCTTATACTGGTTATGAGATGGTTATGCCAAATTGCAAGGATTAAGACTTTTGTCTAAAGCTTCTGAATGCTAATTTGAGACTAAAGTGGTAAAGGATTGCAAAACGAACTTACTGAAATGCAACCATGATGTACTGGCATCTTACCTAGCTGTTACGATAACATTTTAGCAAAGATTCCTTACACATTGAAGAGACACAGAGCAACATTGTCATCCTGTTGGATCTGGCACACCTAACATTTGAAACATTCAAATTTCGTCCAGCTTGTCTGAGTGTGGTTTCTGACAACAGCTCACAGTGACGTTATAAGTCAGATGAGAGCCTTAAGTCTCAACCATGCTGTAATGCGAGCTGGAAAACAGAACAATCAGCTAAAGGAGGCTAAAAGCTGCAGTGTTGGGTGTTTCTCAGTGGCTTCAGCACTACGAGCAACCTTTACACATTACATAACATTCAATGTTTATCATGAATAAACTGCCTAAAGCTGTTTGGAGGAAACCTAGACACAACACGTAGCGTGTATACAGAAACACCAAAGTTCTAAATCAATATTGATGTCGGATCACTTAAAATGGTTTATACATCATTAATATAAAAAATGCAGTGGAGGGGGCTTAGAAGTGCTGCTTTCTCAGTTTGGCAGGAGACCGGGGGATGAGTCAGACTTTCCCTCCTCCTACCCTACTCTTTGTGGGAAGTGATGTCAATACAGTCTGCTGAAGTGCCTCCGTTCCTGGAGGAGCCATATGGGAAAGGGGGGGGTGCTTCATTCCAAGAAAGTATACCAATAAAGCCTCTGACTACGACCCACCAGCAGGAAGTCTACGTGTAGGCCAGATACTCAAATACTACTACTTCATAAGTTTACCAGAATACCATGAAAGTCAATTTCATGTTAACTAACTAACTAATGACGCATTACAGGGGTGAGAGACATTTTTAGATCAGCACTTAGTGATCTTGTACGACCATAGCGAACATGGAAGTATACAGTCAGATCAAACTGCTGGTAAGGCAACACACAGAGGGTAGTGTTAGCACACAGGAGCTATGCTCTGGTTTAAAGTACGCCAAACAGCCTGGATTGTCTTTTCTAACAAAATCCAACTCCAATTCCAACCAACTCCGAGAGTGCAATTTGGAGAAGCAGTTCAAAAGAACTAGAAATCACTAAGTGACAAAAAAGGCTTTGGATCAGGAATTCAGCAAGGCAGATGTGGAAGTTGTCATTTAATGTTCCTGGCAAAACCAACACCAGAACGTCATCCAATGTCAGCAGTGTGACTTAATGAACCAGAAGTATACAATCCTTGGGTGTACACAACGCTAATTGCCAAACATAAATACTGCTTATTGTTGCTAGCTAGCTACCAATGTTTTAAAACACTGCAGTTCTAAACATCTTGATGCTAATGAATTCATATATGTGAGCACAAAATATGACGATGGCTAAGACTAACCCAAAGATCTATTAGGTGCTTGTGTGTAGCAGTCAATCTAGTAACTGATGCATTGCATTGGATCTCCTGGGTATGAGTTTAATGGACCGAGCCCCATTCATAATAGCAGAATCCAGTTTCACTTGTCAAATATACAACTCAGCAGAAAGTTTTAACAGGTCTGTTTGTATCTCAGGTGTGCTTATGTGTGGTTTTACAATAGAAATGTATCCACCTATGGCCTGTGCCAGAGCAATCACCACTTCTTGGCAGGTGGTTGTCTCAGTGACCCCACAGACGACCCTCTGGACTCCATCCACCCAGACCTTGAGCTCCATGTTGGGTCAGAAGCGATGGGGCCGGTTGTGGTGTGTTTGCCCCGACATTATTGAAGGCTCCAGTGGTGCAGGGCAGCTGAAGCCCCTCTGGCTACTTTAGTGGGGAGGAAACACAGGGGAAAACAGGAAGCGGTTAGTCAGGATGTGCTCAAGGCCACAGTTACAGTCTTCAGTCGCCAAAAAGGATACAGTCTTGACAGACACACAGAAATGCAGACAGTTCCACTTGCGGTTTTGCTTCTACACAAGTCGTCAAATAAGCAGAAAACATAAGGTATAGACAGGCTATTTTAGCAGCGGCCTATGGTAAAAGGATAGTCTAGTTAAGAATGGACCGGTACAGCCAGGCATGCCAGGACCAGCTGGCCATAACGCGGTTGTTTTGTTCTTCTCTATGAATAGGTACATGTCTGTTGGGGGTGCAGGAAGAGTCTGCCAGCACATTCCCAAGCCCAGTTCCTGCTTTTGTACAACGAATTACATGGAAACAGCAAAGACAGAGCAGGAAGATTGACTCAGTGACACAGAGAGGACAGGAACAGAGAGTGAAACAGAGAAGGGATGAAAATACAATCAAAAAGAAAAAGGGAGAGCCAGATGAAGCAGAACTCCCCAAGAGGGAGTAGAGCAGGGTTTTGTATTTGATGTCACAGGTGTGTTCAGTGTCCTGTAACATATGTAATATAATTATGTCCTTAGTTCCTGACTGAGTTATTAGAAGAGCAGCCAATACTATGCTACAAGTACAAGTACAAAGTTAACAACATACAGTATTGGAGATGCACTGTCTTCATAAAGCTTGTCTTGATATGATAGCTGGCTGATTGCCGGTGCATTTTGAAGATTCTCAGAATCAGCTATTGCATTATCAGATTACCAAAGCACACATTAAAAAGGTGTTAAACAAGTAGTGACATGACAGAGTATATGAAATACCCATCAAGGGGTGGAGATCCTTCAAAATGTTCTTCAAGGACAGTTAACTGATAGTTAATGAACGGCATCTCATCAGATCTGTATCACTTATCACTCTCCATGGATCTAACCTTCAATGCACCTACACTACTGTGTCAAAAGGTCCTTTTGTTCACCAACCCCCCCCCCCCCCCCCCCCCCCCTCCCCACCAATTACACCTCCCCCAGCCCACATAGTCCCTGTGCACATTCACTAAGTCATCCACACCAGCCTGTCTTCTGCACCACAAACTGCTTTTCTGAATATGGTAAAAACATAGGAAGTGCTGCAAGGTAACATTTGTAGAGTTAGACAAAGAGATGACGCATGATGCTGCAACTAATGATTATTTTCACTATTGATCATTATATCTTTTTTTTCCAGTTGATTGATTCATTGTTTACTTTAAGTAACAAATCCCCAGCCAGGGTGACATTGCCATATTGCTTGTTTGGCCGGACTAACAACAGTCCAAAACCCAAAAGTGTTACATAAAGCAGCAACTCAGCACATTTGAGAAAGTTAAAACAGCATGTTTGCTTGTAAAATGACGAAGATCATAAATAGGATTAATGGAGTTTTAAAACGTTTTTAAATTGTCAGTCAATTGCCAAACCAATAAATCCACTAATCGTTTAAAATAAATTCAATTCAATTTAATTTATATTGTATAGCCAAAGAAACAAATCACAAATTTGCCTCAGAGAGCTTTACAATCTTCACACATACGACAACTTCTGTCCCGGGACCTTCACCCTCATCGGTACAGAAACAATTCCCCCCCCAAAAAACCCTTTAACAGTGAGAAAAAGTTCTAAACAAACAAACATAATAAAATCTCAGGTAGTTACAAGACATTTAGAGACGCAGATTCAAGTGTGTGTTAAGTGCAGAAATGCACCGTGTGTGTCTCATTTTGTTTACATCTGTGCGTTTGTATGTGTGTGAGTGCCACCTTTGTCTGTGGACTCTTGATCACTCTATTCTTGGCATGTTCACAGCTAGTTGGAAAGTGCTCTTGTCCTTCATTCAGACTGCCCTTAAATGGCAAGGAGGGCAGAAGGATGGAGAGGAACAGGAAAATAGTCACACGCACACACACACACACACACACACGCACACACACACACACACACAGCAACAAAACCCAAGACCCAAAACACTGTCACCATTTTGTTTAACCCTTTTTCCAGGGGGATGTGGAAACAGTAACAGGGACTGAGTGGGTCTTGATGCAAAGCAGGCATAGTGGATCAGGTTTGGATATACTGGAGGGGGAAGGGGAAAGTGCTTAAAAAACACTACCAACACTGAGTCAGAGGGATTTACAAGGACCACTGCGTATACTCTACGCTGAATTGGCGTTAACAAAAATTCAGTGATCTTCATTAAAACAACCCCCCCCCACACACACACACGCAGAAGAGAACTGCTCAAACAAAACACTACATTTCATGTGTAGTAAAGACAAACAAACTGGCTCATTCAATGCCTCTTCCTTGCACAAGCTCAACAAGAGTCAGCTGGGCATTTATAAATGTCACTTGCTCTGGTCCAGACTCGTGACATTTATATTCGTTAACATTAACACGGAAAACCCAACTGATGATACAGGCACAGCGGTGCGGGGCAGAGTGCCATCCTGAGCTCTGCAAGCTCCACTCCTCTGGCCTGTCAAAGCCACAGCCTGGGGAGATGCCCGCTCCCTGATTTGTGTAGCTCATCTTATGCCAGAGAGGCATTTCATGAGACAGAGGAGGGCTTAAATATCAGTGAATTCTGTTTAAGCTCAGTTGAGACTTGATCAACTGCAGCAAAAACATCAAACTCCGCATGTCTCCAGAGCATGTTTGTTTCAGTCTTGTAATGGTTCAGTACGTGCTGACTCAAGATTTGTCTCAGATCAGTGAGGTGTGTGAGCTGCCTTGAGCAGCCTTGAGCAGCCTGCCCGCTCGGCTGCTGATGACAGTTCTCCAGGCCTACACAGGAGCACACTGAGCTGGCAGGAAAAGGCCTTCAACTGGCTGCTGGTGTAAACAACCTACCATATGGTCCTGTGGGTGTTCCATCACGACTAATACCCTGCTGTAACATGCACAATGAAGAATTACTGTAGGAGTTTCTTCTGGGGATTTACAGTGTGTGAAGCATCACGAAGTGCCTCGTGCAGTTCAGCAAATTGGTGAACACGGGGGTATTTGAGGAAAACAAAATGGGTATTCAAAACCAAGACTGAGCTCGACTCAGGAGAAAGCCCGCAGGGCAGCAACCGAACCGAGTTGAGAAAGATCACGGGAAAACACAAACGTTTGCTGGCATTGTAAGTTTGAAAGAATATATATATATATATATATATATATATATATATTTAAGTGGCTAATTAAAACTAGTAAGTAATTAATTATAGGTTTCTGACATGCAACACTCCCCCATTTTTTATTTTCTTTAAATCTTATTGAAATTGTATTATATTCTGCTCTGTTATCTTATTGTATTGTATATATTGAGCATCTTTCATATTTGTATGTTTACTCTGTAACTTTGCTTGCTGCTGCTACAAACAAATTTCCCCCTGGGGATGAATAAAGTATACATCTATCTATCCATCTATCCATCTATCTATGCTGATGTTAATTAAAGACAATGGGATACTTCTTGCAGACGAAAGCGACAGCAGTCTGTTTTAGTACTTAAACCTCCTTGCCTATTGCCAATCAAACTTTAATTCAAATTGCACTCCATGTAGCGCAACGTGCAATTACTAGAAATTTTTTACTTTGCTGTAATTGGTAACAGATCGGTTGTGAAATATATCTCTGTGTGCCGCCAAAGACAGATGCTGGTTTATTGTGGAGGCACTGGTGGTAAATCGTTTGGAACTAACAGGAGAAATCTATTTCCTTGCTTTCAATTTCTCCAGATTGTCATCAAGTGCTACAGCCCGGTATAATCCCTGAGCCTACAACAAACTGGGGAGGCAACAGTAGAACATAAATGTAAGACAATGTGACAAGATGGGACCTCTGTGGTTAAAAGTTAAGGGTCTTGCAGTGTGATCCAGATAAAGAAGCTCATTATCTTCATCAGTACGCCAGCGTGGAGTTCATACAATACCCTCTCCTAAACATTATGGAGTAGGGCAAAGACTGTTGCATGAGACAGGCCTTGTTCCTGTGGAGTGGAAACTGATAACAACCAGGCTATGCATTCCTGGGCTGTGAGAATGCAACGGGCCATAACTAAGAGACAAGAAAGCTATGGGTCCGTCCGCTCTGTGGTCTTGATGGCTATGACACTTCAACACACTGCATTCAAACTAAAGTGTGTTTAAACTGGATGAGTATTAAAAGCTTGAGTTTGTAACATTCTGTACAATTGAAATTCTTAAGTTTACATATCTGAAAAACAAAATAGGATGTTGTAACCCCACTACCTAAAGCACCAAACCCAAAATATACACAAAGACGGAGGCATTGCTCAGCACTTCCTCATAATTTTAGTGCTAACTCCAAATTTTCCCTCTATCCGAAGGTCCGGGTGTTTTGGATTAAACCCACATCCAATCACACTGCAAGCAACACCCACAGCTCCTGAGAGCTCTCCAGTGGCTCCTGCCCGAGAGCAAGCCTGCTTCATTCTCTCTGTGCCTGGCTGATATTAAACTATTAGGCGCTGGAGCAGCCTCCCCCATTCGGGAGGTCAGTGCTGGCAGAATCATGAACATCTGGAAGGCATGTTCAGCCAGCAATAATGCTGCCTTTGTTCCCTTGCCATATTCCCTGCTCGCTAGCCAGCTTTGAAGAGCCAGCAGGGCAGGCAGCAGGCTCCTTCATCGGGGCAACAAGGGGCCTCTAGCCAAGGTTTACATGTTACAGTGGTGTGCAAAACATCACCTGGTGCTGAATCACACTCTTGCGTGTCAGCATTTTTAGAACTGATATGGTTTTACAGCAGCAGCTGAAACTTTGTAGTAGTTCTTTGCAGCCTTCATGGTCTTCATGGTGCGGTGACATTTCCAAATGCAACAAGGAACACTGAATTACATGAGTCTATTTTTAGACTAAAGCTATCCTCTTACATCAAAAGTGTCAGACATAAAACCTTGACTGAGTGCAACAACTCCACAGGTTTGTTCTGCTACATATAGCAGAACAAACGTTTGTAAGCGGTGCATAGCACTGGAACTTTACGCAGAGAAAGTGATTTCAAACTAGATTCTGTTGTGATTACTGATGTGTAAAAGATTTTTGAAAGCAGGAGAGCTCGTAATATGTACAGAAGATGTTGAACCTGATGAGAGACAATGCTGTGTGAAGGGCAAAGCAACAACAATTTTAAGTGGATGTTTTACATCCAAACATGATAAGAGAACAGGCCTACTACAAGGTGATACAATCATCCGAGGACACCTAAAAATACATTTAACTGATTTTAAACCTCACACTAGCAGATAAAGACACCATTAACAGCAGTATTCGCTCGATATCTCGGCATTTAACAACCTGAAAGACATAAGACATTAGCATCTTTGAGCATTTAGTGACGATGCCCCTCCGTCTCATACTGTTGGTGTTGACTGGGATGAGGCTGGAGAAATGGCGAGAATGGGCAGTAGTGGGCTGAGAGAGTAGCAGAACTATTCTACTACAGAAATGTTTCCGTTATCTCAGCCTCACAAGTACACCGGGATCCGCCGCAGCACATTTAGCTATTATTAGGTCTGTGTAATGGTCTTACCTTTAAAGCGCAAATAGGATTCACCTCAGTGTTCCCTATCCGAAGTGAAGTTTAGGCAGAAAACACAGGTAAAAGGCGTCAATTCAGCAAAATGTGTCCTTCTTCACCATTGCCCAGTAAATCACTTCCAACGAACTGCGACAAAGTATCGCTTGGCTGCAAGAAACAAATAACTGAATAAAAGGCTACAGACGCTTTCAAACACAGATAATTGACGCTATGGTCCTCTAACCGAAAGTTTGTGTCTGTCCTCTCTGTGCGTTAGTCTTTTGCGGTCTCACCAATAAGCTGCGGAAAATAACCCTCCACTCGTTTCATTACTCCTGCTGGTAAATACATCGCATTGGAACTGGGACACCGCAAGGCATTGTGGACTGTTTAAAGCTGCAATACACTCTGAAGGGGCGAGGGATTGTGGTGTGTGTGTGCGTGTGTGTGTGTGGGGGGGGGGATCCCATTATCAAAAGTCTCATATATAATGAAATTTCGATTTGAATACAAATGTGTAGATTAGCTGCTTGAGTGCTTTCTCGATGTTCTCTGTCATGTTCTTTGTTAATGAACAAGAGGTGTTGAGAGTCCTGGAGGATGTAATACAGATGTAATAGATTTAGTGGAAGTGGTTCATAAGCTGCGTTCAGAGTAAATAAAGTTGTGCATTGCATTGTTTTAAAGGTACAGCAGAATTACAGCCTCTAAAACTATACCAATGCCATATCATACAATTGTAACACATACATTTGAAATTAAAATGAAGACAAATGCCCTGCAGTTGAAACGCAGTAGCATGTTTCAGATCATATACGGATACCATAAAGGCAAGGTAGGATAGGTTCCATGTGAAATGGAGAACACACAAACTGTCATGATGCATGTATTGGATAGTTATATGAAACCACCACATTTGGTAGCATGTTTCTTTGTTACACATCATGAAAGTAAGTAATGTAAAACACACAATATGTTGCTCACTCCATACTTCCAACATCAGACCCTACTTGACTAAACAGCGGACTTACACTGGTAAAAATAATTATATTTCCACTTTACCTGACATAAAAATACATGCATAAACTTTTCGTAAAAGATATAGATGAAGTTAAAACATACAGTACATTCAACTGGAGCAGCTGATGGATCTTGGACAATGGGACCATGCATCAGTGGAAACATACTGCCCTCTTGTGACCGAACATACTTTCCTGTTTTAAAAACATGTCAGCTGGACGTGTCTCTAAATATGATCTTTTATCATCCATGTGCTCGGTTTATGAGCGGTGTAATCAGCAGGTTTAGTGCTCTTTAGTCATCACGTCTGGGTAAGGACTATAGGCCTTGGTCAAGATTAAGGTTTTATTCAAATGAAGTCTCTTCTTACGGTTGAAATATATTCTTCAATTTACAGAAGGGCATTTTATGTAAGTGAAAAAAACACTTTTATAACTTCCATTTTAATCATTCTCGAAACTATGCCATTATAGAGCCTTTTCACGGCAGACATTTTACCAGCAGGAAATCACAGGCCTAACTAATGACGTTAGCGATGGCTATTCCTGTGAGTCACCATGCCGAGAATAAAATGGAGCCGTCATTATAGTTATCAGGTACATCTTTGATTTTACTGCTCTGAGATGTCAAAAAGTTTTGCTGTTGTAAGAAAAATAGTTTCTCATGTATATTCTATTATCTGTCAACGGACATGGTGTCAATTATTTACTCTGGCTTTTATAGTGATTTTATACAAATTCTATTCTTCTGTGCTTGATATATAAATTGACTGCTTGCATTAAAGTTGTGTTTATCTATTGTACCAACAGGTAAACCTAAAGAGAGAACATCCCATCAGGATACGAGTCCCAGATTATCTTCACACTAATTCCCTTTTGCAAACTATAACTGACAGTAAATTATATTTGTGATAGTAATGTGTATGTCCATAATGATAAAATAATGAAATAGAATGTTTATTACATGTAATATGATGTAGATAGGAATCGATTCTTGTTCATGTGTAACCTTTCTTTCATTTATGTACATTGTATTTCACATGCTGTTTAAATGTAGTCAGACAAATGCACAGTGCATCTATTTGAGATGTAGATAAAATAACTGGTACCCTCTCACAAAATAGGAATATCTGTATTCAATTATTATTATTAAATCTCTAAAACTATACAATAATAACTAATCTCTGCATACAATAAGTGTTCGTTATAGCCAGAATTGTAAGCCTCTCCAAATTTCAAAGTATAATATTGTTAATGAAAACAACTCTGAACCTAATTGTGATTTAAATTAGCCTTCACTTCTTTATAAAATCTCAAACATAGTTGTGGTTTCAGTAGAGGCTGTACAGCTTGGAGAACTGCTAGTCAAGTCAATAGTGACCTCTGGTGTCTCTGCCCTGTGATGTAAAATATGCGTAAAAACAGTGTATCGGCTTTTTTTTGTATATTGTGCTCTTTTATACAGCTTACATTTTCTGTATTGCTGCTACAGACTAATATATTTCACGGATAGTATCGAATATAAATCGTAGGATTTCGACGACTTTTGAAATAGGTATTCCCTCCAAAAGACCCTAGTAGTGAAATAACTACGTATCTACCAACTGGATAAAATGTTAATTAATGTATTCTTCATGTATTCTGCCCTCAGCGGCCTTATTCTGGATGTTTTTTTGCTTTGGGCCTGTGTTTTGTTACTGAACGTGTATGTGTTGATTATGCGCATTGCGTGCGCAGGGGGCAGCCGCGTGAACACGTTGGAAAACTGACAAGGGATTGCCAAATCATTTCCTTGCCTGGGAATGACGTCCCTCCAGCACAATTCAGTTATATTTAGAGCCTATATATAGTGGAGTCGCCCCCTAGGCTTTGTTGACTCTGCAGCAGGCAGCAGTAAGGGATCACGATACTGAGAGGAGACGTCCTGAAACGGACACCATATGACCTCTATAGTTACGATATTGTTTGTGATCTTTAAAGCATAAATGTGAATCACTCTGTCTGGCTTCCGATGAGATTAAATTTAAAAAACGTAGTAACGTTTGCACATAGCCTGCACAACTATTACAATAATCAACAGAGGCAACCATGGTTCATATAAACCTACTGTTTTAAGTCAAACCTGCACAAAACAACAATAGTATATTTACACAGGACACAATAAAGAGTGCTGTTTCCCACATTGCGACACAAAGTTGGATGATATGACCCAAACCGGTTGAAATCTCCAGCTATGCTTTCTGGGTAAAGTGCGCCCCGGTATCCGCCCATATTCACTAAAGGAGGCCAACCTGAGCAGCAAGGCCGGACGCTGGATCAAATGGAAAGTTCAATCGATTAATTTGCCCACTTTTTCGCATGTTCCCGCTTGCTTCTGATACGAGGTAGACTGACTTAAATGCGGGCGTTTCGGTGTGAAGTAGGAAATGCAGAGATCGTGTGAAACGAGAGGATTATCAGCTTGACTTATTCGGTCGCTACTTCGGACGCGGAACTCCACTCGCTAAAAGGTAAAACAAATGGATACAATTAATGCATGCGTGTCGCTTTGAGGTTTGTTGCAACGTTGTATTCATTAATTTAGTACGTAGGTCAGTTTGTGTGCCATGTAAGCACTGAATAACATCATTATAGTGGGAGTATTCATTTTCGTTGGTAGTGCAAACTACGCCCAATTGTTAACCTACCGTCTGGCCCTGCAATGCAGACCTTTGGGTTAGCCTGTCAATGGCGGCTTACAAAATCACCACTTTCCCCCCTTTGAATGAATGGTACCGAGTTTGTCCGGGCACACGGTTACAAGCAATGCTGCGTTAATGAATTACTCTTTGTATGTCACATGAGGCTAGCTAATAAAGGCTAACGCTAGTTAGCTTATAGTTTGAGGCTGTGGGCGAGCTCCAATGCTAAGCTAGCAGCCTGGTTATTTAAACACAGTGCTCCGAGGGTTTCTCACACAACCAACCTGGCAACCCTGGGGCACAGACCCGTGGATTTAAATCAAATTCCTTTCGACTTTTATTAAGTCCGCTGTGGGTGTTGTTGCCTGCTTGAACACAACGCAAGGGCTTTTCATTGAAAGGCCTGCTTTATCCTCGGTTAATTCACATAGGAGGTGAACTGTTGCATAGTAGCCTTCTGTAAATTAATTCAATGATTTAGTGGCACATTTCTCCGTTAACGTTAGTCCTCACCGTATCTTGTCTCGTGGAGTGGTGCTGTTTGAAACATGTGGTCGTCTTTTCGGGAATAAACTTGTTAATGTAGTAACGTTAAATATAAGGGTAGCGGTATATACAGTGCCATCCAGACGGTGTTTTAACAAGGCAAACAATAGCAGGGACAGTCATATTTACAGGGAATTATTTTTTTCCCATTTAAATCCTGCAGCATCATAACTTTACCAACAATGAGGGTGAGAAAACTGAGTTAACTTATTATTGGACTACACATGTACTACATTCAGTCATTCAAAGTCTTGCCCTGCCTGATAAGAGGATAAGTTATGATATTTTAACGGACATGGCAAGCATGTAGCAGACAACTTTTAAGTGTTGCTTGCTGAAATGGTCTGCGACATTGTCAGTTGTCTTATCTGTTTATGTAAAGATAAGATGGTTTCCTAATGGACAGAACAGCCTTGCTTTGCATGTGTAAATCACAGGCGGTGTTGGGTAGAATATCTGAAATACAGCGGAGCATTTTAGGTGTAGTAAAAGTGTAATTATATCAGCCAAATACCTATCAAACCACATTGTCGGTTTTGTTTTTCTAGAAAAGGCCAATGCTATTCAGCGGAGCTCCTCCCTGACTGCAGGCTGTGAGCAGTGTTGTAGCTTGTGAAAAGGCCAGCTGCCACTATTGACGGGTGCTGCTCCACAAAGCCGTCAGACAGCGGAGCTTTCTGACGGATTTCTGACGAATTTTGGAGCCTTAATGTCATTGGATTTGTGCCTGTGGTTAGTTTCTGTTGTGTGTGTGTGTGTGTGGCTGCTGCTCAGAAAACACCACAGTATGCATGTGTGGCTGGATCCAGACATTTGATTATGTATACTGTGTATTCATACTTTTTTATTTTACTTCAGTACCTGACGATTTGTGATGTGAAGCTTATTTTTGTGTCATTGAAATAGTTTAAAGATTTTTGCAGCATTTTGATTGTAATTTTGAGGCCAGATTTCCATAATTCTGTAGCAGTTCGTCAGTGTTTGTATTCCCTTATTTACACGTAGTCTCTTTAATGTTCTGTGTGTTGTGGTAGTTTCTTCTGCAAGCTTCTTGTTGAATTTTTTTAGATGGGTTTCTAATTAAAAGTCAAAATAAACACGATGGCATGAGATCTATTTTCCAGTGAATCAGCAGTGTTATTAAAAGAAAAGTGTTTTTCCACACAAGGCGGTATTTGTTGTTCTCTGGACGTTGTGTTGATGCATCAACGGTCTGCCAACCCTGAGGATGCAGACATCCCAGTGAGCTGGTAGCGTGTCAGACTGGAGTTAAGCAAATGGAGTTAATTGACAAAATATTTTCAACCTAATACTTGACTTTTAACCATCCACAGCAGAATATAACATCCTAGTGCAGAGAGGTTTACACATCCCAGAAGTTCCCTTCCATTAAGGCATTGAGGGTGCCCCAGATGAAATGATGCTGTGCCAGATGACTCTTTAGAAATATCTTGAGTATAATGTGATTCATGTGATTTATATATTTTTTGGTCCCACAGGTGAATCATGACAGAATATAAGCTGGTAGTGGTGGGAGCTGGTGGTGTTGGCAAGAGCGCACTGACTATTCAGCTCATCCAGAATCACTTTGTGGATGAATATGACCCCACCATTGAGGTAAAGAAACTGTGTGTGTGTGCATGCACGTGTATGTGTGAACGCATTTGCTCTCAAGTTCATTACTCTGTCTTATGGGTTTCTATGTTTTTTGTTATGGGGCAGAACAACGAGAAACTCCTTGCAGCAGGTTCTTCTGGTTTAAGTCTTTAAAAGGTTATTAAGAAACAGGTTTTTAATAACTTTCCATGCATGTCTGCTCTCTCACGGGGGGGCAACCTATGCTGAGTAAACACAGTCTCATTATGATGTCAATCCATTATTTATAGGCCGTTGCAGGTTAGAGCTCCAGTATAGATTATTTTAATACAATACTACTTCTGAAACAAAATCTACTCACTGGATCAGATGGTAATTGTTTGTGTTGGATCTGATTGAGTGTGAGGAGAAGCTGGAGTGCTTCGCCACAGTCGAAATTAAGTCTGGAGGTCTGCTGGAGAATGGAGTGACCTACTACAGCCAGAATAGAGTAGGCTTTAAATGCAGTTCTGTACCGTCTTTCAGCAAAATTAATTAATACAACCATGTCACGAAGAAGCAATGTAGACAATCCAGTTTGCTTGTATGTTATGTATAAATCTACATTACTTGTGTTTATTGGGATATTAATTGATATTCTAGTCGCTGTGCACTGTATCCAGCTAGATGTTTAAACCCACTCATCTATTGAGTTCTGTCATCCGCAACCCGTATCGTATTCTTTTTATTAAGCTGATATACGGACACTCGGCCCACTGAATCCCATAATTCTAATCTCTGTCTGACCTCCTCTTCCAGGACTCGTACAGAAAGCAGGTAGTGATCGATGGGGAGACCTGCCTGCTGGACATCCTGGACACTGCAGGTCAGGAGGAGTACAGCGCCATGAGGGA
Organism: Anarrhichthys ocellatus; assembly: GCF_004355925.1. Classification (NCBI taxonomy): domain Eukaryota; kingdom Metazoa; phylum Chordata; class Actinopteri; order Perciformes; family Anarhichadidae; genus Anarrhichthys; species Anarrhichthys ocellatus. The sequence goes on from NW_022280032.1 coordinate 13,888,180, forward strand.
TCAGTACATGAGGACAGGGGAGGGCTTCCTCTGTGTCTTTGCCATCAACAATACCAAGTCCTTTGAAGACATTCACCACTATAGGTGAGCTAAGAGACTAACGGTTTGGAGGCTTTGGACTCGGTGTGACGGCAGGGTTTTAATCGCAGTTAAACGGGAGAATATTTCATGGCATCCTTGTGATCTACGGGTGTACGGTGATAATTCTGTAATCACAATGTTAGTCTGGGAACCTCTAATGTACGTCTTTCCCCTTCTCTCTAACTCTTCATTTCCTCCCTACTACCCGTTGTCTAGAAACGGCCAAACTGCTCAGAAAATGATACACATTATTAAACGATAATGGACATATTCTGACTCTGATTATGAACTCGTTTTTTTTACATTATCATTGGAGTATTGCCTCAGTTGGAATTATAATCCAATGATATTTCTATTGTGTCTGTCAATGTCCAGAGAACAGATAAAGCGGGTGAAGGACTCTGAGGACGTCCCCATGGTGTTGGTGGGGAACAAGTGTGACCTCCCGTCCCGGACAGTGGACACCAAGCAGGCTCAGGACTTAGCACGCAGCTACGGCATTCCCTTTATCGAGACCTCGGCCAAAACCAGACAGGTGAGAGTCCAGCTCGAGACGGCCACGCCCTCAATAATCAAAGAGTTTAGCGTTTCAGTCACTAAACTGCTGGAGTATTCAACGACAGGTTTGTAGAGAGTGTTGAATGCATATGGTCTCAGGGATATTGGCTTGATGGACACAGCAGTCCTATAAATTTCACTCTGAAATCAAATGTTATTCTTCCAGAGAGATTTGGCGGACAAGTGTCCATCACAAGAAAAGTTAAAGTTTTGAGTCATGTGGTGCTGTTGATTTGTGTCACATCTAATGGTCTCTTTTTTTTTATAATGTTGTTTGGAAATGTCTCGGGAAATACCCTGCTCATCCTCAAATCCTCTTTGGTTGATTGTTTTTATTTATGGGTGATAATGTAACCATTGCATGCTACTTTGTCATGGATGTATGAAATGATATCCCCATTAGGGCCGTCTACAGAGGATCCTGCATTATAAATAATCAGCAAATGTGTGTTAAGCATGAAAGGACAAACTGTCGGTAATTTCACAGGGGTTAATGATTCTGCTTGCTGGTTACTGTGACTGGGTGTTCTTGGAAGATTTGCCACGGCTCATCAAATTGTGTGTGTGTGTGTGCGTGTGCGTGTGTTCGTGTGTGTTCGTGAGCTTGGCCGTAGGTGGCTGTCTGACTGACACGGTGCTCTGTAAACACATCCTTTCCTGATCTCTCTGACCTGGGGGTGAATCACGGCTCTTTCTGGTGCAGGGGAAATTAATGACGCAATGATTAATTTCTTACAGATCTGTAATACCAATAATTCACTATCCACACTGTGCTGCTGCTGTTGGACCAGGAAACATTTTCTTGCATTGAAAGCTGCCTATTGTTTGCCAGGTCTTAGGGATTTCATCTGACTTCTCTGGGAAATCTCCTACTTACAGTATAATGCACAATCAAAATATGCTCCTGATGCATGCGCCTCTTCTTTATATTTGGCAAGATGGTCAGTGATACTCCACCTTAATCTTTTCACTCACCCACTGGAGGTTTGAACTGTCTGTTTTAAAGATTACAGATTGATTTTTAGTTAAGTTTGAGTGGATTCCTATGATGAAACATTCTCAAACCACTCCTGCATCATAATACACCGCCACCTTTATGGTCCCAACGATTATCTTCTTGCCAAAATACAACTAAGTGCACTGCTTCTGTAAAAGCTTCAAAGAGGGCTATAACATGACTCCTTTCATTTTTAAGGACACTTTGATACCTTTTTTTCCCCCCTGCCACGAAAACCATTGGAGTTCTATAAACCCACTCTTCCTCGAGAAGAGAGGAAACAGAAGTTTTTTTTCATGCTTGAAAAGGAGTCTGTACACAGGAGGTGAGTGTTTGATATTCACAAGTTAAAGTTTGGGTGGAGTATCACTTAAAAAGACAGGCCAGACAATGCAGGGAGACCCACCTCAAAACACGTGTTCTGCTTCACTCCTTTTGTATCTGTAAGCTGTAACACATGCACCCATACAGTATGTCCTCCTGTATTCCTCAACATTGAGGGAAGTTGTGTCTCTAATGCTGCAGAGAGTGGAAGATGCCTTTTACACTCTGGTACGGGAGATCAGGCAGTACCGGCTCAATAAACTCAGCAAGGAAGAAAAGACTCCGCGCTGTGTCAAGCTTAAAAAGTGTGTTGTGATGTGAAAGGGGTAAGTGTATGCAGCCGCGCGCCCATCTGTGTGTGTGTGTGTGTGTGTGTGTGTGTGTGTGTGTGTGTGTTGGTGGGGATTGTGGAGAAGGCAATGGGAGAGGACACGCAAAGAGAGCTGTTGCTTTATGGTTCTCAAAGCCAACCTGCTGGTTTCTACTGGGGCTGTGGTGGAGCTCTAACGAGGCTGAAACAGCTGATGATTTCTCCCCTTTTCAGTGCCTGTGTCTCATCGCTGATAATTATCTCAGGCCGTTTTCATACTGGGTTTGGTTTACTTGAGTCTGAACGTCAGTTTGACTGCCCCACCCCACTCTTCTGAACCATGCCGGTCTGCCTTCACATGTTCTACTTTTGTGCTGATCCGGGGGTACGTTGCGTAATTCCTTCCTCATCAAGGTGCAGGCCTTTCCCTTATTCCCATAAGGAAATGAGCACGGTAAATCATTTAGATGTGTGCAAGCAGGCAGTTCCACGTGAGCATGATTGAAATAATACAACAGTCTGAAAATTTTAAATAAACAAAACACTACTACTCCACCAGTAAGAACTCTAACATGGCATCATAGGTTCTGCTCACACACCAGTGAGGTATTTTATGTCCTTATTGAAAACAATCCCCCTGAAACGTACAGGTGTTTCTGTGGGAAAACAATTGCTTTCCAACTGCACACAAGCCGTACTACAGTTGGCGTAGAGCCAATAAGACCGCCCCCTTGATGTCGACTTGGTCTGCACCTATGTTCAGAAAAGGGCAATTTCCAGGCGACTGTTCCCAGATTCTGGCTAAACTACCAGTGTGAAAGTGTCCCGAGCTGCTGAAATCAACATGAAGGAAGGTGTGTGGGCTAGGGAGCCAGCGCGTGTTATTAAAGGAGATTATGCAAATCATGTGCTGATGTTTCCAAGGAGGATGTAGTCCAAGAAACTGGCAGATATGTTTTGAACAAAAATTGTGTGTGTGTGTGTGTGTTTGTGGGTGAGGTTTTTTGTTTTGTTTTGCGGCCCAAGTCTTTCTTTCCTTTCCTGCTGTCTTTTTTTTTTTTTTTTTTTTTTTTTTTTTTCCACAACCTGAAGAGACCTCAGGCTCTTTACGCTGCAGCTCCTTGCAGAGTCATCATCACTTTAATTGCACTCGACAAACTGTTGTATTCACGCACTTGCCTCTGTGTGGCATTGACAGACACTAGCTGTATCTACATGGAGCCTTTTTATTCACTAATAATCAGAATAAGAGCTCAGCAGGAATTTAAAAGCCTCATTTTAACACCTCAGTCAGAATAAATTTGCTTGACTTAAATCCAAGCTGATCACCTGCGGAAGTCGTGCCACTCTTTTATTTGTTGCGTATGAGTGTTGCACCATCTTTTTATATTTATCAGTTTTGGGGAGATAAACAGAAGGCTCGCCTTCTATAACTCTATGCTAGTAGAATATTTTTATACTTCTATTTTTGCTTTGGCACAAACCCACAGCAGTAAACCAGTATTGGTGCCAACCGTTGGATGCAGGTTGATCTTTTTTTAGGTTTGCTTGTGTTGGCGAATGCAAACGGGACAACTTTAGCGGCCATTTAAACATGCTGTGGGAGTCGTACATTCGGATTGCTTACACTCGGCGGTACAGAAATTGGCTCATGTAACTGCAGCTACTGTCAGTGTTGTTGTCTGTGGGAAGACTGAAGTTCACTCTGGAACACATTGATGGTGTTTGGTCTGTGCTTCATTCAGCTGCGTCGCACACAGCCTGAACTGGATTGAGAAATGCACCTGCACTCTGATGTGTCATGCTGATGTACACTTTGACACTTCTGGTTTTCAATTGGGGGGGGGAAAGTAATTCAACTAAACGTTCATAGATATGAAAATGTTTGACAAATACTAAAGTTTCTTTTGCAGTGGAACAAGTCAAGGCTACACATCAGTTTGATATCAAAGATTGGAGTTTAATCTGTCCCAATAATGTTTCAAAAAGAGTGGAATCACCCTTTAAATTCAGCAAATTCAACATTGTTAATCTTTAAATGGTTTCCGATTGTATCATTTTTGTGTATTTCATATATATATATATTTTTTTTTTTTTTTTTACTTTGGCAATCATTGGTATTGTGGTGTGAAAATACTAACCTGACACTCAATAATATATTCTTTTTATTGTCTTTTTTTTTTCCAGGGCGTTGACGATGCCTTTTACACATTAGTGAGAGAAATCCGGAAGCATAAGGAGAAGATGAGCAAGGAGGGCAAAAAGAAGAAAAAGAAGTCCAAGACAAAGTGTACACTTATGTGAATAATCGCCCCCTTTTCAAGACAGACTAAAATAGAACTATGTTGAACAGTTAAAGTAATACATTTTGTACATTACACTAAATTATTAGCCTCTTTCTCAATACCCACCATACTGAATACTAAACCTGACCCGTTTCTGCCTTTCTTTTATTATTTGCTACTTGGACACCAATAAGCTTTATCTTCAGTTTAGTGCCAGTTGCCCACATGTGTTGGTCCAACATTTTGATTTTATAGGATGATTTGGATAATTTTTTATATACCTATAGAGCTGTAAGCTAATTGCATCAAGACTCATGTTTGACAAATTATTCATTACTAAGTTTTGTTTTTCCCCCTAACTTAAAAGGCCCATGACCTGTAGAGGTTCTGTAAAGCCCTCTTAAGTTTGGGATGCCAAAGAATGATTATTTTTTTATCCCGATTCTCGTCGACAAACCAGCTCTGAGGACCAACATTCAGCCAGATGAGCACCAAATGTCCCAGCCACTGTGTACTTGCCTCCTCTAGGTATGACTTAGTTATTTCACTGATTATAAGTATGCATGCAAACTCCTCTCCTAATATTTTAACACCCTAATTAGCTATTAATTCATTTGCAATTTGTCAATGCTTTGTACTGTGGGGAGTGATTTCTTGCCTTCATGAAATGTTTTCTTTTCTTTTTGCATGCAGTGTGTCCGAGATGACACGCGTATTGCAAACGTCCTCTGTTGAATGCATTTAATAGAGCCAGCAATGAGGAACTTTAACGTAAGTGGATATCATACGGTCTTGTTTTTTTTTTTTTTTTTTTATATTAAATAATCATTGCTTGCTTTTGTGAGTAAGAAATCAGCCATTTTAGCTCGATTAATGACAAATTCAAAGTTACAGATTTCTGGATGATAGAATGAGACCAACAGCCGGGTTTTGTGTTGGCCAGAGGCATCTTATGTTGCAGGGGTTCTTGCCTTGCGATGCCGATCGAGCGGCTTGAAGGACCTCACTGGCCAAATATTGCCTGCATTTCTTTACCCTGAGGCTCGACTGCAGGATTGTTTAATTTATCCTGACAATAATCACTTTATTGCTATTTGTTACAAAAACAGTTCAAGAGCTCTGTCAACATCGTCGCGATCCAGGTGTCGTGTTTGACCAGTGTGAGGACCATCTATCAGCTCTTTATTCAATGTTTGTTAGGTTTTCAGTTTGAGGATTCCTTATTCTCCAGTAGCTGGCCATAGAGGTGTCCTGCCTTGCACATTTTCCTAAGCTGTGGACTCGTTAGTTGTTTGGACTGGCTAGAAAGCAGAATGCATCTTTAAAGCAGCTTTCAGGAACATTTCTCCTGGTGTGGTGTCAGAGGTTTAAGATGTTGTCCAAATGGATTTTCAGATTCTTCCTTTTTGCCGAGCTTTATGAAAGAGTTTTTGGATTCATATATTTTTTTGGGAAGTGTTTAAATTGTTTGGTGGGCTGCCTTTCAACAGAAATGATTGTCCAGCAAAGTAATTTGTCATTTTCTCTCACAAAGCTTGTTTGTCACGGTGGTGTAACTGGAACTGATGTTTGTAAATGAGGCAATAATTGCCATCAAATTGGTTTTTAGAGAACATTGTCTGAATTTATATTAAAACAAGAGTCCTATTTTCTTTCCCAAGTCGACCTGTATTTCCGAGCTGTTCCCCTGCGGTTTTATTTGCCTTCCATGTTTGCATTAGGTGCTCCATTTAGACCGTAGAAAGACACCAGACAACATTTTGTGTGTGTGTGTGTGTGTGTGTGTGTGTGTGTGTGTGTGTGTGTGT
>NW_022280032.1:13894552-13899752 GCF_004355925.1 Anarrhichthys ocellatus
GTGTGTGTGTGTGTGTGTGTGTGTGTGTGTGTGTGTGTGTGTGTGTGCGTGCGTGTGCGCGTGAGCTCGCTCAAGAAACAGACACGATGCTGTTCCAGGAGAGCAAAGTTATTGATACAGAAAATCCAGACATTATACATTTTGCTTTTTGGGATTAATGAATTTTGCCCCAGTTTATTATTACCTCTTTTTCCTTTAAGTAGATAACTGTTGATGCAATTTTAATTACGGAACCCTCTCTTGTTAACAATATGGTTTCAAAAGTAGTTTTACTGAAATGTTTGAAATGTTCCTCTTCCTTTGATTGCGTGCCAACAGCTAATTTCTGAAATGTATCATTTGTACCTGGATCATATTTTAACAACCTTTGTATAGTTGTGATACTGAAAGGTGCATATTTTGTAAATTGTGCTTCATGTTGTTGGTGTGTCTAAATGAATGTTGCTTTAATGGAGGTTCTCTCCACTCTGTGTATGTGATTAGAGAGTGTGACTGGGTCCAGGTCTAGGAAAGTGAATGAATGACCACTTTACAACACACCTGTTGTGGGCAAGTGTAGAGTGGTGGTCTGATCTCATACGAGTCTATTTTTTGCCATGAATCTCACCACTCCTATTTAATGTGTAATAAAGAACAAAGTAAAGAGGAACTGAACTTTGTCTTTCTTTCTAAAATTGTCTTTTAGATTTTCATTCCTTTAAAACACTTTGTATGTTTGTACTGCTGGAGGACGTGGTCACAATTATCATATTGAGACTAATGTGCAGTATTATAAGCTTAACATTTTGAAGGAGTCATAAGTTTCCTTATTTCTAACTCTAGTAAGTCTTAGAATGATATCGATGTTGCCCAGCAGGTGGTACTGTTGACTCATTTTGACAGGTTTGACTGTAAGACCTCCACTCTAATAAGGGGCTGTTCTACCAGCTGCCCACAGTGAGCCGAGATTAAGCTTTAGCAACTCGTGCATATTTTCCAAAATAGACCAGGATTGAATATGTTTATTTGAGAGAGAAAACACACACAGCTTTTCTATGCTTCCATTTATTTCTATTGAACGGGCAGACACTTTTGGTGAGAAGAAATCATTTCATGCATTGTCAAGTTGATTATTGAGGTTTTAAAGGAAGTGAGTTGTGTATTTTCTAAATTTGAAAACGCAACTATTTAATTTATCTGTAAACCAGTGAGAGGAGATATTCAAAGTGGCTGTTTTTTGTGTTGTATTGTAATTAAATAACTTGTCTATCAAAATAAGACTCCATAATTGAGGTATTAAATCATCTTATTACTATCACTTAAGTTGGTAAGAGCTTAAATTCCGTGACAATGCGGAGCCTGATTAACTAATACGTCATGAATATTTCATCATTGGACTGCAGGTTTCAAAGGTGACTCGTTAAACTTTATGCTGCAGCTGAACAAATGGGACCAAACCCATTCAAATTAAGAAAACAAAATATCAGCTTAAACATGTTTTTGGACAGGATCACATAAAACATGTAACCACAGCAGTGATCTGGAGAACGCCAACGTACATGAATGATTAAAAGAAAAAGTATAACAAAGTCAGAGGACTCATTTCCATTGAGGTCCTTGTTTTAGATGTAGAGGTGAGTGCATGTGCGTACCTGCGAGTGGAGATAGTGGAGTATGGAATAAGCAGCATATAAAAGCACAGAAAACAACATAATAAAATATCCACATTTTCCTTTGACGATAGGTTAATTGATGAATCTAAGTTGCCTGTGAATGGGAATGGTTGTCTTTCTTTATGTGTCAGCCCTGACCTGTCCAGGCGAGGATGCACCATGCCTTCGCCCAATGATGTGTGCTGCTTCTGCAGTTGCAGACAACCAGGATTTTAGCAGCCCATGTGAACCGTGAAACACAAGCTCAGCATCCTCTGTCAAACACAGGGTTAGTTAGTGGAAGTAGTATAGAACATTGAAGGGTTTAGTCCCTTTGGAGTTACATTTGATTTCAGGACATGGTGTTGTTGTTACTGAGCCTAGAATCAACACTAGCACTGCTTGTTGGGCAATTCATCAGCATTCATATCATTTTGTTTCCTGCTTTTTTTTGTATTCTTAATGTTTTCCTTTAATTCTGACTGTTTTGGGATATGACTGGCATGGCTAAGATTTATTTGGCAAAACTTCTAAGACTCATTCTTTCATATTCAGCATTAAACGACACAGAACAACCTTTTAATTCTGCAAAGGTAATCCATAACTTTGTATGAGCAGTCAAGAGTGCTTTGCAAAGTAGCATCAGCATACTAATATTAGGGTATATACAGTACTTGAAATAAGTTGTGCTCACTTTCATATAAATATGCAATTTCTTGCTTCTATTTTCTGCATGTTAAACACACAAAATATTCTCTTGGTCATTTTTGTTGTTTTTGACGTTATTTATGTTCTGTCAAACAAAGCAAGGCTCATGGTCAATTCAATTCATCTTTTTACTTACTTCCTACCTATAGCAGCTCAGTATGATGATAAAAGAGCTGTCCAAAATGATGTGAAACAGACTACAGAGAGTTGGCAAAAACATCCTGTAATGCAGGAATGGCCCATTACAGTACTATTTTATACTTTTATACCGACATGATTATTTCTTTTTAGATTTTCTTCTATTGTGACAATGACACCTGCGGCCGCTCTGCGTTTAGTTGTGTCCTATCATTAGTTATTCGTAGGCTGATATTGAACATTTTGCATAAAAGCCAGTAAACAAAATTAGCTTTATTTAAAATGTATAACTTTTTATTTTATCTGTACATTGTGATTGTAAAGTCAAACTGAAATTGCCTGCATTTAAACATTCCATTTCTTGAATCGTTTCATAAACAAAATCATACCAACACAGAGACGGCACAGAACAGCACCATTGTCAACACATTTGTGGAGGTGTTTGGCATATTCTATCCATGCTGGGTGTTTTACAGGTCAACATAATTCTGCATTGGCCCAGTTTCATATAAAGTCTCTCCCAACGAGCTCTTTACAGCAACAGTGACAGGAGTTGTCCTCTGGCTTCAACATGCAGGATTGTGTGCTGGAGGATGTGCTTGTATAGTCATATTCTGTGAAAGGGAATGTCATGTAGCATCAACTATGTGATATTCTTCTTTGCAGATTTCCAAGAAATAAATGCCAGCTGTATCATGACCAGAGACAGTATACATGCTTCAAAAGGACAGGCCTGTGTATGTGTCATATGCAGGCAATGCTGGGATAATTGGCTGCAAAACAATGCGTTGTGTAGAAGCAACCTGTAAAGCTGTTTTTCTGTTTTGGTTCACTGGCCAAAGTTGTTTATTGGTATCGTAGTTATGATGATAATTAATGAATTCATTTTATGTTGTTGGCCAATTATAAATTAAAAGTGGCAAGTGTTAATTGGTGTTTTTTTCCTAGTAGCTATCTGAATATTCTGTTTCCTTCATAATTATTCTACACTGGAGAAGCACAATCGCCTTTTTCAAAGGAAGTTAAATTGTTTCCAAACTGTTGCTGTGAACAATAAACTATGTTAACATATTGTGACAAGCTCTATTACTCCTTCTTCTTGAACAATGGGGCTACGGCGCCTGCCACATAGCAGCCAAGAGTGAAAAAGAAAGAGATCTAATGAATTATGCAGAGAGAGCTTTCTCTCAGCCTGACAGTCTGAAACCAGCCTGGAGAAAATTGTAAGAGAAGTACGAGTCAGTGCAGCCATTACAAATCCCCCTCCCTCCCCCCACTCCCCCGGGACGGCCGAGGCCAAGGCCTGTCAGTCAAGCTCCCCATCCCTAAACTGTAATCTGGGGACAGTGCTGAGAAGCCTGCAGGTCTGATAAAGCGCTGAAGAGATGCCCCAGAAACCAATCGGTGGCACTCTGGGCTCCTGTCAAGGAGAAGTGGGGGAGACACTGCAAATGTTCCTAAATTGCTAACAACAAGCCTCAGGCAGGGTCCACGCAGACACCACACAACACAGACTGGAAAATCCGTCTTTCTGCTTGGCCTGTGCACACTATCTGGAGCAAGCTCAATCACAATCATCAGTTCTGACCCCTGTGAACGCATGCAGAGGGGTGAATTCACAATCATCTGACTGTCTGACCTCTGCCTTGTTAGTGCACAGAGCGAGAGAATTTCCTCTTTATTTTAATGAAGCATGGCTTTTCTCCCTGGCAGGCAGCTGAGTGTGGGGCAGCAAGAGCGTGGTGCGGTAATGAGAGGCCAGAAGGTTCAGGTGTCTTCAAACTGCAGCACATAGAAGAGACTTAATACAGATGTGTTTTCACCAGCCCCGGAGGAAACGGAGAGCCGGATGAATATTCATGGGGCTGTGATGAATTGTGTTGCCTACAGCATTGTGCCACTTTAAAAGCCCTCATGCTGCTTCTTTTATCACAGGAGGTCCCTGCCACTGAACCTCACGGGCCACAACGCAGCGCCCCAGCATCCAACTACCAATTATCATCTGAGATCATTAACTTGTTATGTTGACACAAACACTGCAATTTCAGATGCCCTTCTTTAGTTAAATGACCCTATTCATGAGGAGTGGCTGGCTGAGTTGATTGGATTTTTTTCTCACATGCCTCACAATCACTCAACAAGTGATGTTTGGGCACAAAATTAATGAACATCGTGCAACGCTTTTGAACTGTGTGTGTGCTGTTTTTTCGGGATGGGTAAACACATTTCAAAATATCTTTCAAAGTATGCATCAGCACAGATTGATACAGTAATGGAATGCTGTTGAATGTTTATGCTTTGTTCCATTCAGGCAGTAATCCCCTCATAATGATGGTAAGTCAACAAGCAGAGAGATAAAGGGATGGAGAGACGGAGTGGGGTGGTAGGGTGGAAGGCCTGGGGATTGAGCAGCGTCATGTTCAGCAGACCCAGACGGGTGATTCATACCAGCCTCATCACTGGCAACAGACAGGACATCCAGGCCTTTATTACCTCCATCCATCACAATCACTTCATCAATCTGAGCTCCTGTGAGCCAGCTTTCCAACCAGTCCCCAAACACCCATCCCAACGTGCTGCCGGACAGAGATTTACACCCACGCACTAACACCCTCTCCCTCTCTTGCTTTACCACACACACAAAACAAGAGAGATGAGCTTCTATGTCGACTTCAGACACACACACACACACACACACACACACACACACACACACACACACA
>NW_022280032.1:13899762-13909534 GCF_004355925.1 Anarrhichthys ocellatus
ACACACACACACACACACACACACACACACACACACACACACACACAGGGAACGAGACAGAAAGAGAGGAAGTGTGTAAAGGCCATTCTGCAACCAGACATGGTGTGAAGTTCTTCCCCTAAGGGCCTCTGTCTGACAGGCTATCCTGCATTCTGAGAGCCACTTACACTTCAGCCACATCATACCTCGTGCTGCTGCTGACCAATGTGTCAGGAGAGCATATCATGATGGATACACTAAACTGTGGGCGACATCATTAAATTATTCCCACTGCTCTTTCCATTAAAAGCAACATACAAACTCTACCATACATACATAACACAGGACTTGATTTCCTTTCAGCTGAATACAATATCATGAGCCCTTTCAGGCTAATGCAACCCAATACATCAGTCCTGCAATAAATGCTACCTTGTTGTTGCAATTTCAGAGAGGTGTTGAGTAAATTCTGGGAATTTTGGAGACTGTATTTTGTGGAGGTGTTGCATTGGATTGCATTATTTCTCAAAAGATAATGCTGGTGTATGCCACTAAAATGTCAAAAAAAGTAATAGTATAGTATGTTGTAAAAAAAAGATTAAATAAATAAATATATATATATATTTATATATATACTGCAGTCTCATTTTCGATGGTGAGCTGGTTATCATCCGTACAATAATTCTTTAATCACTAAACAATAGGATACAAATATATAAATAAATGAATGAAAAACACCAAACAGCAATAATCAGTTGTAACAATAACACATTCAAACTAAAAGACGTTATGGTATCACTATTTAACGCACTCACAGACCTCAGCATCAGATTCAGGTGCACTCTAGGTGAACAATAATTAAAAGCAGTTTTTCCCAGTTTGGTTTTGACTTGAGGGACCTCAAGAGCTAACCAATTCTGAGATCTTTTCTGGCAGGGATTAGAACACCGTGTAATGAGGGATGTGAGGTGAGCTTTTTTATAAACATACAGGAGCAAATGCTGTGTTCTCCAAGCGGCCAAGCCGATGCCTGATAAAGATTACAATGATGCTTTCTAAAATGATCACCAGTTCCAGAACAAAGTACTGAGTGATAATGTCAAGGTATGTCGAAGTGGTAGAGGCAGAGTGCATATTGATGTAGTGTCACAATAATCAAGTTCTACCAGGAATGTAGACCGTACAAACTTTCTATTTTCACACAAAAAACATGTTCTATTTCTAAAAAACGTAACTTTTTAACTCTCTCACCAACATGCATTTCCAGAGACAACTTTTCTAAAAATTTCCGAACCATCCAAAAGTGCAAACAAAGTCCAAACAATTTCATCCAAACAGCGGGATCTAGAGAATTGTAATTGACATCGTTTTTTCTCTATTTAAGACAAGTTTAATCTCTAGAAATGATCATCGGATTGAGTCAAAAACTGTCTGCGAACTAGATAATGCTCCTCCCAATGTAGAAGCAGTACAACAAAGCACATATTTATCAGCATAAAAATGCAACCTACAGCCAGAAAGAGACAAAATTATTAATATACAATGTAAAACTGAATGGACCTAAAAGTGAACCCTGCAATACACGTTTAGAATCCTTCATAGTGTGTCAAAAAATGCATTATATTTTGACATTTGAGTGACATACTATACTATGACCTTTATTATTTTATGACGATACTGTGACTATTTAATGACTTAGTGATATGCTATACTATGAGTTTTTTGAATTTTAAAGGACATACAATATAATTTGCCTTTATATAATATATGTAAGACATACGACACTGTGAAAGTCAATAGTCTTAGTATAATATGTCATCAAAAAGTCATAGTATTAATGTCATGAAAATATATTTAAAAAATCCAAATTATAGTATGTGATGAAGTCTTCCATACAAAGGGAAAGGGCCTTATCGTCAATTTAGTTAGGAAGGATCTTTCTCATTTTCTGAACAATAAAGACCTGCTATATCATGGGGACAAATATTTTATGTCTATCTCAAAAACTTTTAACTTCACGTGAGGTTTTCTGGCTTTGTTTTGAATGTTTTATTTTCCAAGCAGAAGGTTACTGTTTTCCTGCTCTTAAGTTAATATGTTTTTGCGAAGGTCTTCTATGTCATACACTGAAGCCTTCCACACCAATACCAACACCAGACCAAATGTCACGGCTATGCAGACTGAATAAAGAGTTGATTTTGTTGTTGTTGTTAATCTAACCTTGCCCTTTGTCAAAATCACCGATTCCTGAGAGAATGTTGGTAGAAATCGCTTTGGAATGCAGATACAAACACACAGGTAAGAGATCGCTGAAGATGAATTAGCCAGTTCTAGCAGATGTTAATAGTTAGTACAAGCCAATGTAACGTAAGGGATGAGGCAGAACTGGAAAACTGCTCACATATTCAATAATAACTAAGTTCCCAGCAACAATGCATTGGTTCAGCATTCATCTAAACCGAAGCTAAAGTTATGCCTGTCAGTCCACTTATTACTAATCAATATTATACCGTATTGTTTTTTACATTAACAAACAGCAAATTGATAGTATATTATGCCATTAGAATGGAAAAAAGTCATAGAATAGTATGTCATTGAAATATAATTACAAGTAAAAGTAGATTTTGTAATTTAATATAAAAAATAGTATGTATGTAAAGTATGTCATGAAAATTAAAATTAATTACATTTCATAAAAAAATCATGACATGGTATGTCATTAAAATGTTGTAAAATGTCCTAGTATAGCATGTCAAAAAAAGTAATAAAAATATCATAGCATAGTATTTAAAAAAAAGTAATTGTATTTTATGTAAAGTAAAATCATGAAAAACCCATATTATGGTATGTCAGAAAAGTCTTTAAGTAGCACCTTGAAAAAAGTCATAAAAAAGTCACAGTATAGTATGTCTAAAAAAGTTATAAAAAATAGTCATTAGAAGGGCAAATAAAGACAAAGTATATGACATTCTACAACATACTATACTTTGACCTTTTTTTTTTGAAAATGTAATAATATTATTATTACTATTATAATGACCCTTTAAGAACACACTATACTGCCACTTTTTAATAGTTTTGTAGGTTCTGGAGAAACCAAGCCTGTTGTTGTTACTTCTCCTACGGCTCACTGGCTTTGTGTCTTGTGCTTCGAATGCCACACTGTTACTGTTCTCGTGCTCACGCTATTATACATACCCTGAAGCATTCCACACACAAATCTAATACATTTTGCAGACTGAATAAAGAGCAATACATATTGTTGTCGTTGTTAGTCTAAACAAGCAATTCATCAAAATGTAATACTTTTCGAGGGAAAATGTGAAAATGGCTTTGAAACGCAGATATACACACACAGCTAAGAGATCGCTGAAAATAGATGAGCAGATTATAGCAGAGATTAATAGATCGATCCAACAGAACATTAGCTCAGAGGTAGGACAGGAACACTGCCCCCATAAGCAATCAATGCTGAGTTCAAAGCAAGCGGGTAATGATTGTAAATCATACAACATTAAAGCATTTTCATTATCATGAGCATACAGTATATTGCATACTGTAATCAACAATAAAGTGAGAGATCAAATGGGAGGTAATGCGTTTCGTCTTGGCATGACCTCTAATTATGTTGCAGACAATACGGAAGAGTATCTTAACTTCTGAATAAGTTCCAAGGGTCATGTTTGAGGACAAATCAAAAAAAAACAAAGAAGTGTCACATTCGAAAATTATACCCAGAATTCATTTAGCTGGAAACCAAAACAACTTTAAAGTAATTTTTCTCAGTTCTACACTCTGGTGAGTTAAGCTTTTTGTTTGCCCTTGAAGGGCAGTGTTGTTCTGTATTTGTCTTACTGTTAACGTCTCTCATGTTAGTCTCTCAGTAATGTCTGTGGCACTCAGCCCCAAGCCCATTGGTTCCTGCTCAAATCTTTAAATATTTCTAAAGGTGTGTGACGTGAGCAAGTAAATGTTATTTAAAACACCAGACCAGAGGCAGGTATGATTAAAGAAAACAAAAACGGTTTGGACTCAGGATAAATGATCAAGCTCAACTATTTACACGGCAAATAACACAGAAACGGTAAATGTAGATGGAGTTCATTGATTATTTGGCAACTTGGGGGAAGCAGAACAATCAGAAAACTCGTGACACATTATCACCTTAGACAGTTAAATGTGTAAGCAAACATTTGCCTATTTAAACATTCAGCAGCTACAGAGTAATATCAGCATTCATTTAAGTATATTTATGTCCAATATTGATTTTCCTTTCAGCTCTGATTTGGACTCCAGCTAGCTGCACATCTTTATTAACATAAAATGGGTTAATTGCAGCTTTTTCGTTTAAATTACAGGTGTCTGGTGAAGCTGGAAATCACGAACCATAAGTTGCAGGACGAAATAGTAAAACAAAGAGCCTCCCCTAAGGCGACCTACGGGGAATTGCAGAGTAAAGTTATAATTTTCTCTACGTAGCCATTTGATCCATTGTTAATATAAGTTTTCTGATAGATGGTTTACAAATAAATAGTTTGATTTTCAAAAAAAGCTAAATCGTTTCCTAAAACATCTGGGCACTGCAGTTTTTAGCAAACGTTAGTGAAACAGGACGAGATGGTGTAATGTTGGGGACTATTTTCAGTGGTGGATTAATACACATTTGATGCTAGTGAGTATTTATGCCAGCAGTGCAGTGGATGTGGGACTGACTAAAAATAAACATCTTAATGAAGCTGTTGTTGACAATAACAACAATGTAAATTAAGGTATTCATATCCTGCCTGGTGTGGTAGGAGCAAAATACGGAGGGAAGAAGGCACCATTTTAAAAACCTTGCATGAATCCATTGTAATGCAGCATCCTCAAAACTCAAAATGCTGCATACGCAGAGAGCACGGCATCAGTGATTACTATAAATAAACTGTTGGTGAAAAGATAAACCTCAAACTTAATCTTGAGAAAAATACTTTGCTCACAGTTTAGTGGATTAAGTTGGTGCATGATTTAAGTTGCTCTCATTTATTAATACACATCTTCCCAGTTTGCAGTTTTTTTTGCTCACAGGCTGCAGAACTTTCTTACTTAAATAAATCATTGTTTCAAATTAGTCTTGTGTTACACTGTGGGTTGAGACTACACACATACTCTTTGAGGCCATGTTGAAGTTGTGAAGGGGATTCAAAGGACAAAAGGAAAATCACTTTCAGACATTATGTCATGTTGATCTATGGCTGCTTTTTATACTCCTCTACCTATTGCGTACATCCATGTACACAGACCTTTGTCATAGTCTGGGATGTGACACAGAGGGTGCCATTAGAGAGTATGAATGTAGCCAACTTGGGGGGGATAAATCAATATTCTGTTCAGAAAAACATTTTACTCTGGGCCTTGCAACGTTATTGATTTTAGGCACCGCATAGTGTTCCATCAGTGGCTTTAATTCATCGGAAAAAAAGTCTTGAATACTTGAATTATTATTGTTTTTCTTTGACTTTTCTAGCCTAAGCTTTAGTTTGTTTTATAAGATCCAGTTCTTATAAAACAAAAAGTGACTGTGGGTGAAGCACAGTTTCTCCGAGATGTTTACTTGCTTGACCTGATGATGTAAGTGATGTCAGGGGAGTGATATGGAAGAGAGGGGCTTAACAGAGAGAGAGAGAGAGAGAGAGGGGAAGACACTTTTAATGTAAGTGTCCATCAGCGTGGGGATGTTTGGGTAATGGAGGTTTCCAAGGCAACAAAGCGAACAGCAAACACACTAAGAGAGGGAGACGTGTCGTGCTTTTGGAGGCACGAGTTGGAAATCTGGTTTTACAAATACCTCCTTGAGTGCTTTATTGAGATGTATTCACGATGTTTTGTTCACAGCCTGTTATACATGTGTGTGTGCCTGTGTGTGGACTTATGTGCATGAGGATGTAGTATATTACATTCACACCCTCACACGCAGATATTAATAGTCAAGCCAGAATACAAGGGAAACTGAATAATAATTTGTTTCACTGGCAGCTATTCAAACTTACAGTCTGTCACACTAGCGTTATGCAGAGTGAGCAGAATGCAGAATTTGATAGCAAATATTTGGCATGCACTGCAATAAATTCAATCTGCGACTTACTTCTGACGATACAGATTTGCTTTAGGGCAGATTTCATATCGTTGTACAAATGATATAATTTCATCACCTCTGCTTCTCCTTTGTGCTCACTAGCTGGTCTGATTTATTAGACAAATGAGTGAGTAAGTAAATGTGTGTGTGTGTGTGTGTGTGTGTGTGTGTGTGCTGTAGGTTCTGTGCATTTCTTGGTTCTATCTATGTCTTAGGCACCTAGAGTATATGTGTGTGTATGTGTGGCAGCGTTATCTCTTCCTCATTCAAGTCATGTCACAGGCCAGACACCAGGAGAGGCTTTCATCTGCTGACTTCAGATGTGCCTGTCATCCAGTCCAATTATACAGCGAGAAATAGGTATTGTTACACTCTGGGGATTGATTCAGGACAAAATAGAAAAGCGAAGATAAGACTACACAGTCACCTATGGCCATGCACCACTTGCTCGGAGTCACACACACTCTCGCTCAGACACACAGATGTGAAATCACATGGCCGAGCAGCTTCAATATCTCGGTGATAACAAACCCTTACAAGGTAACACAGCCTCGCTAAAGTGTGTGGCAGGTAGGTTACAGTAATTTGAAATGGTGAGGGATCGAGTGCTACACCTCCGCCTCAGCCTCGCTCTCGGGGTGATAGACTGTTTTTTTATGGAGATAACTCCAGGCTAATGGAGCAGCTGAGCTTTACTGGGTGTAAGACGACTTCAACCTGCTGCTGGGAGCGGTTCAGAGCCACTCAAGCATCGGTCGGCACCGCTGACATGAACAGTCTCATTTCACCACTTTCTGTATTTTCCTTACTACTCTTTTGGCTCTACTCTCTTTCTTACAACACCAGAAAATAATGTCAAGAACCGCTTACCTCCAACCACTCATGGGGAACAGCTGCTTATTTATGTAATACCACCCTGCCATTGCACTCAGATCATGTTTTGATGCCACATGAGTTATTGTTGGGCATTCAGAACCTGTAGAGAGCAGGTACTGTATTTAAAACTGTTGAGGTACTTTGTGAAGACAAAAAAGTTTGTAGGTGCTCTTTCATGCCTTGTTTTAAATGTGCTGCATGATCAGGCTGGCGAATGATTAACAAGGCAAATAAAAGTTTCCCTCATCCGTCATTTCATTAGGTTTGTCAGGTGTGTCCTTATATACACAAGAATTTTGACAGCTCAAGATGGAAAACGTCTCAGTTTAGACAATCCCCTTATGTGTAGTCAACCTTCCGTCTCAGCCGAGCCTCTAGTGTCTTGCCTCTGATACTGAATCACCGATGTGGAACTCTGTTGGCTGAGATGCTGGAGGGTGTGGGGAGAAAGGATATGCTCATCGGCTAAGTATTTTCTCTGTGCCGATTCCAACTGGGCCACAAGAGGAGATTTAAACTGTTATAGATATACACTTTCAAATGGGTAAACACACACACACACACACACACACACACACACACACACACACACACATCTGTTTTCCTGCAATCAATCTCCTAAATCCACCCAGGTTGTTGTGAGAGTGATAAATTCAGCCATTTAATATCCATAATTAATAATTTATTACACACCGCAGGTTCAGACCAGGCAGTATTTTATCTGCGGAGGTAATAGTTGTACCCTTGAAGGTCATTCTGAATTTTTTAATGTTTTACATTATTGCTTACGGAGTTTACATCCAAAACATCTGTGCACTAACTTTCAGATAAAGGGACTGAATGACACTTTCGGGTAGAAAATTTGAGTTACATGAGGGTATTTTACAGTTTTTATCTGATAGTTATTCTGACAACTATCTGGACTGGACTGGATATTGACACATGGTTTCAGATGCCTACTATACAGCATCAAATACTTTCCCCCACAATTGATTCAAAACCCATATCTCAGTGGCATAAATATCTTATTTAAAAGTCTGTTACAAAATAACCGCACACAGTAGAGAAAGAATTTGGACTATTTCACCAGGTGGAGAATAAAGAAATGGCTTTCAATTCAATATTTTTGTAATAAGGATTGCATTTTTTTTCAAGAGAGTATTTTGTACAGTACTACTGACGGACAATGAAAAGTCAACAGAGCAGGCTTTCCCTGTTGCAGAAAACTGTCTGTGTGGATTTTTTTTTTACTTTTCTGTGTTTGTAGTGAATAAATGTAAGTGAAGCAAGTTATCTCGCTGTCGTCCCCCTCCTCTCTCCCTCCCTACGCCTGTCTTTCTCCTCTCTGTCTCTCTGAAATACACACATACTCTCTTGCACAAAGGAAGGGAAAGTGTCACTATGGAAACAAGGAGGCGAGATTCTAAAAGCTACCTCTTGAGACGAGAGTTAAGACAACAAAAAGGAGTCCACAGTGTGACTGGCAGAAAAGCAGCAATACACACAGCATCTATACTTCTCCCGCCTGTTCTGCCGCCGTGGATGTCATCATCAAGCGGCTTTGTTGGCCCTTTACATCACTGTTTTGTGCCGTTACCAGACTGTGGAAAGCTGTGTCTGTGTGCAGACATGGATGTGCATTTTAATATACTCTGCTGTCTTTGTGTTTGAGGACGGAAGATGCAGTGCCTACATTTAAATGCATGTGGCTCTTTGGACAACTGCGCGTGTGTGTGTGGGTCTGGGTGTAATATTCACCACACATTTCTTTAATAGGGCTAATCCATTTTAATCCCACCTGCCACTGTTACCTTACAATGATGAATGTAAGCCTAAATGAGTTGAGACGCAGAGAAATGCCCGAGGGACACAGAGGAGGAGGCTGGGAGCTATAGATGTAAGTCTCTATATGTATGGTTTGTGTTTGCCTGTGTGTGAACTTGTGTGTCTGTGTGTGCATGTGTGCGCATGTGCGTGTGCAAGCTTGTGCATGTGCATTTATTAAGGTTTCTGCAGCATGCTGAAACAGGTTTTTCCTCCCTGCTCTGTTCAAGGCTATTTTCTGTGGGTCTGTAGGGTCACTGCTGTCCTGATGTCTCCTTCAGCCGTAATCAGCACCATGGACAGCAACACCGATCTCCAACACCGTAGGCACCACAGCAGGCATCCATCTCAATAGATTCAAAGAAGCTCCCTCTGCTTCGCTCCTTGCCTTTTTCATTCCTGCAGATCTAAAGGAATTGGGTAGGTGAAAGCAGGCTCCCCATTAGGCTTCACTCTCGATGTACTCCTCTAACCCTTGATCTTTAACAGGGATGGAAAGAAGGAGCAGGGAGAAAAAGGAAGAGGAGAAGATAATTGTGAAAGACCTGCAGGCAACCACATCTATTAATAAAACCTCTAATGAAAAACGCCTAGTGGATAAGTTTCCTCTGGGATGACAGATTCAGATGCTTGATGATAAGGGGTAAGATACAGTACAAGTCCAGGCTGCTGTGAATAGTAAAGTCCTCCTTTAGCACTTGTTACTGTGTATAGAGCCACAGTTTTAGTGGCAACATCTTTCACATGTGTTGGCTTTGAAAAATAGTAGCAATATGTGGAAGCAAATGAAAGAGAGAATAGGAGGGGAGATTAAAAAAAACAGGAGCAGGGGAGGGAGAGAAAGGAGGAGTATACTACTGTACAGAGTGAGTGAGTGGTTAAGTTTGGATGAGAGCGATAGGGAGACTGAGACAGAGAGAGAGAGAGAGAGAGAGAGAGAGAGAGAGAGAGAGAGAGAGAGAGAGAGAGAGAGAGAGA
>NW_022280032.1:13909544-13945026 GCF_004355925.1 Anarrhichthys ocellatus
AGAGAGAGAGAGAGAGAGAGAGAGAGAGAGAGAGAGAGAGAGAGAGACAGAGGGTGCAGATAGCGGGAGGGGAAAACCTCTTTTCTGAAAGGGATGATGTCAGTCTCTGCAGCTGAGCCCCGGTCCCCGACTCGATATGGTGAAGATTCTCTCCTCAGGAAACACACTGGCAGGTACAACCACATCCACAAAGAGGGAGAGACAAACAGAGGAGAGAAGCAGGGAGAGTCTGGTGAATGAAATCCTGCAGGTACGTATTCCATGTTATCATCCATCTCCGAGTTCATTCATTCGTGCTTTTTGTCTCTTGCTGCCTGCCATTATGCTTTAAATTACTCCCAGCATCTCATTTGTACAAAGTCATTTTCCTGTTTTTAGAATGTATCACAGCAAACCTTGAGTGTGTGTGTGTGTGTGTGTGTGTGTGTGTGTGTGTATGTATCTGTAGGTGTGTGTGTAAGTGTGCCTGTGTGTTAAGTGTACACCTCTACATCCCAGCTTGTCTGTGTGAATTTGTGTGGGTGTGTATATTTTAGCGGGGTTGTGGAAGAAGAGTGCTCACTGGAAATGAGGGGGCACATGCACACACAGGAGCATTAGTGGAAAGTTTATAATGAAGAAGAAACTGCTGTATCAAGTCCTCTGGGGGGGGGGGGGACAGCTTCAATTATTCAAATACAAATTAGATTTCGGGTCCCCGGAGCAGAGGGCATGACCGAGATTTGAGATTAGAGTAAAGGGCTTTGTGCGAAGATATCGACATGAGAAAAAAAGGGAAGCTTTTTTTTTTGTGTCTGTGGCGTCATTGTTATAGAGCCTTCCCTCTGTCTGCATAGGGGATTTGCCAGGGTAAAGCAATGCCTTCTGGGATGGTGGTGGTCAGACAGGTGACATAGCTGTGGTGAGTCATCCTGTAAAATGTGTACCTGATACACCTTTTCTCTCACTTAAGATTGCAGGTTTTCTTATTTATAAGGGATAATGTTATTGTCAAGCGTAGTAATTCATGTTGCCCGTCATTCAAGATTAGCCAGTCTATAGAATATGTTTTGTGTTATACAAGAAAAATTGATTTTCCATTGGTCAGATTAGTCATTAACTTTAGAGGCTGTCAGACAACAGCACATGTAGGGTCACATCCAAAAGGCAACAACAAGAGATGACATTGATAAGGATAAAATATCTCTTTGTATTAGAGAATCCTGCACAGCTGAGAGAGAGAGAGAGAGTGTGTGTGTGTGTGTACTTTCCTTTCTCTGAACTCACAGGCAATCAAAAAAAAAGCTGGTCACAGACACATTTCACTAGCAGCCAATCATTTACACACTCAGACTGTTGGCATGCCACTCAATTAGTCACAGCGTGGATTACACTCTACGAGGGGCTTGGGGAGAGAATCACACTGGAAATCCAGTTTTGTGCCACATCAAATGTCAGGGAAGATCCTTCAGATTCTCTGTGATAACCATAGAGACAGCAGGAGGAGAAGCTGAGGGAGCGCACTGTGGAGGTGGAGGTGGAGGGGGGGGGGGGGGATAAAGGTTGGAGGAGAAGTAATCAGAGGCAGTGAAAGGAGGAGTAGGGGGACGGAGAGAGTCTCAGAGGCATGAGAGGCATCCGTACTGGCCAGCAGGCCCTGCTTTATATATATAGATAGGGTCATTTGTGCTCCATGTTGGTCTATGAGCAATATTGGAAAGCGGTTTGGTCGATTTCAAAATGTCATGCCAGGAAGAGCATTGCAATCAAAAGATAAGACATTTTACCTGCTAATTTTCTCTGTAGACACTCCAACAGCATATCGAAGAGGAATGGATCTGTATGAAAGAGGTATAAATATAATGTATTTATGGTACCTTGTGTATAATTAAAAAAATACACTTGCAACAAATCCAGCCAGCAAACTGTATGTAACAAACTCTCCTTAGAATCAGCTCTGTGTCTTCCATGAGGACAGCCTCTCTGAAGACACCTGCTGTTAGGTGCAGTGCTCCAGCCAATGCAGACACACACCAGCAGGCTTTCATTTGTTTGCACAGACCTTGCAGAGCAACCCCATTTATTCCTGCAAACCTGGAACATCAAACAGGTACTTTTAGCTATTGTGTACAACCTGTTCCCTCTCTGGTGCCGTCTGGAATGACAAATGGTTGAATAGATAAAGGCTACGTTGGCAGTAAGGCACTGCGACTTCCAACTGAGAGGTCATTAATTAGGAAATCCAAAGGTTGCTTGTTCTTTACTTTAATGTTTCGTCTTCCATATTATCTTCTCCTCACTATAATTTATTTGTACCTGTTAATTTACTCAGTAAATCATTATGATGTTACTACTGCCCCACTTCCTTTGACTCCTATTTCAGGTGCCAGTCCTGTGAGAGTGTGGTTTATTTGTTTAGTGTTCTCACTGCAGCACTCTCATTTGAGGATGTTAAGAGGGTAGGCAGTGTTTTGATGGTTGTCAGGCAAAATTGGTTTGATGTCTTGATTTCAAAGATTTCTTTGTCCTCTTTGTTCACAACAGGGGGATGTGTTTGTATTAAATTATTCATACACATTTTCTCTGTCGAATAGAAATGATTTCAGATATTATCCCTTTGGAGATTCATCACGATCTCCCCCTGTGTGTGCAGAGAGGGATGCTCAGTCATTCCTTCCCCCTCATGCGACAAATCCCTCCCCATCCATCTATCTATTTATCTCTCTCTGTGATGGCTGAAACCTCACATTCCCAAAAGAGGCAACCTCAGTGGCCCCTCAGCCTGTGTGTAATTAGCGCTGACCAGTAGCCCATTTCTATCTGCCCCTGATCTCCCGACCTCCCTGAGAGGCAGCCAACAGCAGAGGAGCAGGGGGAGGGGGGCAAAAGGTGAGGGGAGAGAGGAGATAGATAGGGAGGGAAAACAAGGGAGGAGGGTGGGAGGAAAAGTGAGAAGGCAACAGGGAAGGGTGGAAGATAAAAAATGGAGAGTGGGGAGGAATGAGGTGAGGTGAACTAGTAGGGAAGGAGAAGAAAAAAATAGCCGAATGACTGAGAATGGAAGAGGCGGTGAGCCGCAGAGTAGGAAATTGATGGAGAATAGAGAACAAAAGCAGGAGAAGAGGAAGAGTAGGAGAAATAGGGTGGCGGCAGAGGAAAATAGACAGAGAGAAAAGAGATGCTATGTTAAGACCATACTGACTGATAATGTCACTCTACTTCAAAGTGCAAAGCGTTCCTGTCATGCTCCTGTATGACTGTGCCTCAGGAGAATTTCCTCATAGATCAGATGATAAAAGGGTAGCTGACAGGAGGGTGCGTGGGGCTCCTTCTCACTCTGTGTGACACATTCTGGGCTAAACTGGGACAAAACATACTGAGTTCTCTGCTTTAATTTTGTCTTGATCAACATACAGCTGCTGACCGGAAGACCTGGGGGAGATTCACAGGTGCAGCGAGACCAAAAGAGGACAAAGAGGATCAGGTAAAATCCAGGTACATTTAAGGATAAAAGATCAGCCATCATTTTTGTAATAAATTACCAACGCAACATGACACAAATCAGCTCAGTCGAGGAGGAAAATAGATCTTCTTAAGGAAACTGGCAACATTTAAAATAATTTAAAAGACATGTGTCACCATTATTTGGGCTTTTCTTATGATTGTTCTGTTTGAGATATTAACGGCAGGCATTTCATTTACATGTCTTGATGGCTCAAACGTCCCTTAAGTCATTAATCATTCAACTTTCAAGCATCACATTCGTCAATGAATCCAAGCAAGACTCCTTCAGTGTAACACATGTAATCTGAGTTTGGCAATTGAACCGTGCATCCTCTGTCTAATTGAATATTTAATTTCACTTTTTCAATAGTCACGTAAAAACTCTGATAACATTGTAGTCTTTTGTATGTTGTTGGACTCGTGACTCACAACAGACGGTGATCCATATTCCCACCGCTGACTCTTTTTATTTTTATTCATGCAGTGGGAATCTGCAAATGTGAGGGGATTCTCTTCATTCAATGGTTTAAATGAAAAGAAGGCATTCCACCAAAATCACAAAACATTTGATCATTTGGTGAAACACTTTATTTCCATGTTGACTCTCAACAACATGGAGGTCAGTCAGGTATTTTCAAGCAATCCACCAATGTTCAGTGAATTATTAGTATATTAGTATACACTGCTGATCAAATGTTTCAGCACTTGATTTGGCACCCCCGTCTATCTTGCTGTGTTGAACAACATTGGGATTGACAGTGTATGCCAACTACCAGTAATGTGATTATTGACTACATTTGCTTTCATTTTAATAATATACTCGTGGTAGATGCTCAGCCATGTAAGTAATATTTAGGGATGTAAAAGAAGTCAAGAATATGGTACAGTCAATCATGAAACCACATTTACATCTATGAAGCCCATATCTAAAATCTGAAAACGGTATCTGTTAAAAATGGTGAAACAAAGTGCTTTATCCCACAAATTATAGAGTTATTAGCTTGGCAACATGCTTTCATGATAGCTCCTCGTCTATTTCAAGGAAACTGAGGGGGAAATTACATCTTAGACATGCTGTTCATGGATTTTAATGCACTGTAACAAAGGTCAACATGTAACACATAAACCAGCACACCTTCATGAATTTTAATTATATCCTGCTGGAGAAATGTTGACTCGCTGAGTGAAGAGGAACAGAGAAGTAACAGGGATTCAGGTCTGTAATTCACTGAGAGTTAGGCTATTTTCTGTTGTCATCAATGAGTCCAAAAATATGGTCTCTGCGGGTGCTGCCAAACCAGTATTCCTACTAAATTAATTAGAAAAGTTATTTCAACAACAACACTGCGGTTCTGTTTTCTCCACACTTCCTCTGAATGTCTGCCATGGTCTCTCACAATAGTGTCAGAATCAACACATGGATTATTTATTTTCATGCTTGTATATAAATATATATATATATACATATATATATATATTTCTTTCTTTATTTTTTACAGAAACCCCCAATATCTTCATAGCACTTTACAAACCCTTATGAAATATTGTTAACTTGATTATGAACTTGTGATATTATGGACATACTGTAGCTATCCTAATGCATTATACCTTACAGCGACTTAAGATGCATTGTGCATGTTAGAAGGTATGCAAGTGCATATAATGCATTACAGACATATGATTTAAAGAAACACATTCCCATAAATAAGAATGTTCACAATCAAAACACAGACCGATGACTTTAAGCCTGTTTCAGTCAGTCCACAGCTACTACAAAGATAAAGTATTACCTTCTATTTCATTCACAAAAGCTGAATGCTTGAGTTTCAGTCGTTGACAAACAAAATAACCTCTTCTTTCTTCCCTCTCTGTCCACGTTTACTCTCTTCCCCAATCTATCATCCTCCCCTCTTGTCTTACATCTCTTTTTCTTAGGTTCCATCATGAATCAGTGAATGGTGTGAAAACATTGCTCCTCCCGATGTGTGTCTACATGAATGCCACTGTGTACTATGGCTTTTTATTCCTATGTGATGATGAAAAATATTCGTGTAGGAATAGAAGCCATTTTACACGTGGTGAGAGAGCAACGTGACCAAAGCACGACAGAAGAGAGAGCGCCTCGCCACCTGCTCAACAGTTCTCGTATACCGACTACCATACGGGTGGATAAATGTGACTGTTGAATGTTTCCCTGTAGTAAATATACATCTACGCTCCACTTTCAGATGACGAGTTAAGTGCTGATCTGAAGACAGAAAAGTCAAACTTTGTTGAGTGTGCACCTGTTTTTGCCTCCAGACACAAGCAGCTTGCAGTGTTTGATGCACGTGGTGACAGCTGCAGTCCGCAGGGAAGGCAGTTTGAACATTTGCAAAACACGTCATGAAGAAAAGAAGAAAAGAGCAAGTAGAGACCAATACAGATCTTTATTAACCAACTATAAAAGAGGCACTTAGAGAACCACTTAAGAACTTTACAACGGCATTTCCCTTTCTTCTCACTCTGTTTCTTTTGCACATTATTAAAATAAAACTTTGACATGAAGCATTGCACCAAAACAACAATCTACCTAAAATATTATACAATATAAGATACATACAGTATAAACAAGATAAAGCACCTTTGTTGAAGTAGTAAATACTATTCATAATTAAACAGTTGAAGTAACAGACACAGATGATTGAGTTTGTAATTTGTGTGTGGTATTATCAGTGCATGGGAAGAACTCCGAATACAGGTCTTGGGACTGTGATGTCCTTGTATGCACCTGAGTTTAAACATTGGAAGTTTTCCTAAATTTAGGAAATGTATCAGCCTACATATGAAGTATTTGGATGCTTTATACAGTATCTTTAATAAACTACAGAGAACCAGTAAAAACAGTTGATCGAATGTACTGTGACTGCTACAGATCTCATGATCCCGAGTACATTGGCATTCACATTACAATAAAACACAATGTAGCACCATGTTTATACAGAAGGCTAATATGATGAATGTCAATGCAGTACAGTAAAGTAAAAAAATAATACAAAATGAATATGTTGGAAGCATGTACGAAAAGGTGCACAGACAATAGTCCAAGTCAGTTATGATGTCATTTGGTCCTTTTCCAGAAAGACTTGATAAGACCGATAAGATCAAATGCAAAATGAACATGCATTTCTTAGAAGAAAATATTTTACTGTATTTTCAAGTATTCTTTTCTTTCTTTCCTTTAGGTAAATGAAATATAATCTCTGAAATAGACAATATCCAACGAAGGAAAAGCAGAAAAAAAGTTCAAATGATTTTCCCAACTAGCATATTCATTTTTGACCCAAAATTCATATCTTCCATTCGTCCTCACATTTGTGTAATAAAAACACATGTACAAAGAACACATAAAGTGACTACGTAAGTATTTAAAGATAGCATTTCACAGAAAAGAGCTGTGCAGTCTCATTCACCACAAGGAATTGTCTTAAACATTTATAACTGTGAAATTTACAGTCTCCTATTCACAGATTCCTCTCGCCCCACTCAGTTAATAGATTCTGATGTGTCCTTTCTTAAAGGAATCTTAAAGCTAGTGAGTTTTTGGCCAAACAGCTGGCTTAAGAGGTGGTTCTGGGACTCTGCTGTCCTGTAGGAATGGCTCTCCATTGACCTAACCCCCATCTTTGGCCTAGATTTATTCAAAGAATTGTTCATGGGAACTGAAGACACTTTAGAAATAGGGGGATGTAAAGGCCGCCCCAGAGGTCCCTTTTTGGCTTTGTAATCCCCGTTAAGAGGAGTCACAATCTCAGCCTTCTTTTGTGTGCAGCTATCAAGCAAGCTTCTCTTTGACGGCAAACCCATGTTTGAAGTCTTGCACTTGGAAACAATTTTGTTGCTAACGACGTCGTCCCTTACTGAGGACAGCACAGGGTAGTCGTTCGGTCCATCTGTCTTCCTTTGCAGAGAGGGATTCGCACACTTGCTGGAGCGGAATTTCTTTTTGGCCCGAGAGTCAACACCGTAGTTCTCCTGTGTGGCTGGAGAGGAAAACCTTTGCAGACTGTGTGGGGATTTCGAGTCTTTCCTCTTCTTCTGTGGTCTCACAGATTCTTTGTCCTCATTTGAGGCCGAAGCGTTTAGGGAAACCTTGGAGTGGAGGGCTGGTGTAAACTCTGTAGCCTTCATGCTGCTGGTTGTAGTGCCGTTTTTAGTGTTGTCTGTTTTGGCCGGGGAAACTTTGTCTTTCATCTGACTGCCACCTTCCTGTTCACCACCTTGAGATGAAGTCAGCTGTTTGCTGTCATTATTGGAAGCTTTCAATGAGTGACGCCACTGCTCATCATCCCTCTGTTGGTCCATCACATCAGCAGCTAATTCATGCTTTGACTCAAGTGTCTTTGAAATGATTTGATTTTCTCTTCGGCTGACAAAAGAGTCTTCACAAGATGCTAGTGAATCAGTTTTTTCAGTCTCAGCTGTGGCACCTTCAGCAGAGCCTTCCCCAGCCTTAAGAGTCTCCTCCCCCACACTACTACTGCCGTTAGACGCTGACCAAGAGGATTTCTCTGCTCTAATGCAGACTGACTCATTCTCCTCTTTCACGTCAAATGGTTCAGTAATTGATTTTCTATTACCCTCTTTATCGAGAAGAGGTGAGGTGACTGGGTCAATCTCCTCTTTCTTGGGTGTAGCAGACTCTGAAGAGCGCACATGAATAGAGTTCTCCAGCTCTACAAGTAGTTCCGAGTAGTCCTCAGCAATGTCCTCAGTCTTCACATTTGTATTGTTTGTGTCGCTGTGGTAATCATCTGCAATGGTCTGTGTGGAGTCCTCTGCTGTGGAAACGGAGGGTTTTGAAGTCTCAGAGTTTTGATTTAAGTGCTGTGAGCTCACACTGGCAATGCCGCTGTCTGAGCTATTTTCTTGCAGACTGTCAGAGGGCATTCTCCTCTTCTTGCTTGCGGGCGAATCACACTCATCTTCTTTGGAGGCAGATGCCTTCACAGGTCTGAAAACACCTCGGAATTTGAAAATCTTGTTCCCCCCTGACAGGTGCTTTTCCATGTGGCGATCAAACTGCTCCTTCTTAGAGAAGGTGTAGTTACAGGTGCTGCAGATGAAAGATTTTTTAATCACATGCATGACGTCGGCACAGAGCTCGCAGGTGTAGAGGGTGGTGTGTTTTGAATCCAGCTCGTCAACCTCCTCATGTGCACTCTTCAGATGGCCTTTCAGCTCCTGGGCCTCCTGATAAGAGACGGGGCATTTGTGACACAGGAAAATCTTTTCCAAATTGTGAACCACTAAATGTCTCTGGAGTTTGAATGGTTTGGGGAACTGTTTCCCACAGTGGTGGCAGTCTCTTGAGGGGTCTTTGCAGTTGGGATGCATCTCCACACTTTTAGGTGTCTCTGTTTTGTGGAGGACCTCTAGTGGGGTAAATGTACTCTGCTTCCCACCTGCTCCACTGCTGCTCTTAGTTTTGTGAACTTTTGGCTCAGCCCCCTGTGAGGTTTTCCCCTCTCCCACAGCGTTGTCTGCAACAACAGCTTTTTCCTGTTCTTTAGTGGCTTTGCTGGGTTCTCTGTTGGCTTTGCTGGGGCGGTGCTGCATGATCGAGGTGATAAAGTTCTTCACGGCTGTCTCCTGCATGAAGCAGCCTGGAATGCCTAACATGGAGCCTTGAGTCTGACCCCTCCGGGCAAACTGAGTGGCATGCTCTCGTAAATGTTCATTGTACATCCACACATCTGATATCTCCTTCAAGCACATTCCGCAGGTCCAGATACCTGTCTTGTTCTTGGCATGTTTCTCCCTCAGATGGTCTCTCAGTTGCTCCCTAGAGCTGAACTTACGCTGGACACACATGTAGCAGGTTGGAGGTGGAGATGGGTTGTGGGAGAGTTTGTGAAAGTTCAGCTCGCCCAGGGTGAGGAACCAAGTGAAGCACACTTTGCACTTGTACTGCTTATCTTTTACCTTTATTCCACAATCTTGACGTTTTCTGCCTCGCCGCTCCATCACTTTCTTGGACTTTTCATCATCTCTATTCTCCACGGCAACAGTTGCCGTGGGAGGAGCCACTGAAATATCTTTTTTGGAGTCAAAGAACTGAATCTCAGGAAGTTGAAATGTGGTCTTGATGTTTTGGATGTCAATGCTGTGGAAGGTTTGAACACTCTTTGTGACACATGGCTCTACGGGGAAGGGGGCAGAGGGCGGGGGCAGAGGGCAGGGTGCAGTGGGCTCTTCTGCTTTGCAGGTGCTGGGGTCAGAGGTCACCGTTGAGCTTGAATCAAAGCTACTGAAGTCACTGGAGCCACTCCATTCAATTGAAGATTTATCAACCGTGCTCTCGAGTGAATTGGAGGGGCTGTTGTCAACCTCTTTAACATTCTCATGAGCATCCTGCTGGTCACTTTGGGTAACACCAGTCTTTAATGTGCTGTTGTGGCACATATTCAACATGATGGCATCATCGGTTGATATTGTCTCATATTCACAGCGGTCAGTTTGGTTGTCAGTGAACGTCTGCTCCGCTTGGTTTTTAGTGTACTGACCTTTACTTTGCATGAACGTCTCTGAGGGAGGGTAGTCCTCAGTCACGTTTGATTCGGGCGATAGCTTCTGTCTTTTGTTTCTTTTGCTGTACACCCTTGGGCACTTTTTCCTTTTTGCTTCCTCATCTCTGGGGAACAGCTGTGAGAATGTGGTGTCGTCGTCAAGTAAGGCCTTCAGTTCGGGACTTATGCCGGAAGGACTGAGAGGGGAACAACTCAAATAGGAGAGAGGATGTGCCTCGTCTGAGGGTTCACTGTTTTCCTCACATTTTATCCCGACGGCTGCCACTTTGCTAAGAATCTCTTGGGCAAGGCTCTCTTCTGATCCTTTCTGTTCACACGTCTCTTCCACAGCGCACAGACTCTTTCTGGGCTCATCGTATTCCCTGATTACATCTTTGTCTACAGATATAGCACTTTCAACATTATTATCTGCACAAACTTCCCTATCTGCAATCTCTGTTATGCTTGTGCATTTAATTTCTTCCAGATCAGTGACTTGATTTAGCGCCACAGTTTCATTGAGAACATTTGTCTGCTTTGTTGGAGATGGCGGTGTATTGTCAGAGCCAGAGTTTGAAGTAATAGGTTGAGGGAATTTCTCTGAGCCAGTAACGGTTTTGTCATTGATTTTCACCTGGTCTGCTGGAGATTTGCGGAGATCATGTAGTCCACTGCTTTTGAATTCAGGAGTTATAGCTTGAAGTATGTCTGTTTTTAATATATGTAGAAGCTCATCTGAGAAAGAGTCTGACTTCATGCTTATCTCACTGTTTTTGTTCTTTCTAGCTTTGTTGTTCTTTTTTGCTTTTGTTGGCAGCAGAGGGTTTTGGTGGCTTATTTCACCCACTGCCACTACATTGGTCTCAGATGCCATTTCCTCCAGGACTGACTCAGTCTCTGCTGCTTTAAATATGAGAGTGCTACTTGTCTCAGGCAGCCCATCTATTTTACTTGGGTAACAGGTCTCTGAATCATCTTTATGTTCTTTCTCTGTAATTTGGGATGCTTCATAAATAACCATAGTCTCCTGATGGTTTGATGTTGTGCTCTGCGAGCCAATGTGTTTTTCATCTCTGACCAAATGTTTCATGGCCTTATGTCTTTTTAATCCAGGCACGGTCCTGAAACACATGAGGCAGATTTCACAAAGTTCTTTCCCCTGTTGAGCGTTGTTCTGTGTCTTTTTTTGAGATATTTCTTTGTGTATTTGGTGCATTGTGGAACACTGGCCAGTCTCTATTGTTGGTTGCTTCTCTGATGGGTCTGGTGGAAGAGGCATTTGTTCATTTTCACAGATGACAAGTGGTTTAGGAGTGGGCGGACCATCTGAAATGTCTTTACTGATAAGTGTACTGTCCTCAGCAGAAGCCCCGTAAGAATTTAAATCCTCTGATTCATCCTTCCTCAGCAGGTCAGCGTGAATACGCAAATGCTCAACAGGTCCAACAGGATCATGGCAAACCTCCAAGTCTATCTTTACATTACCACCTAAGGAATCTTTGCTTTTTGTTTCAGGTGGGATACCCAATGAAAAACATGTGAATTTTCTACTCTGCTGGAGGACCAGTTGTTCATCTGATAAATTCACTTTAGCTGCAGGGTCTGGGTTCAGTGATAGCACCGTGTCTGTTTCACTTTCATTAAAAATCAGTGCAGGGTTAACGCTCAGGTCACAAGGTTCACAGTCATCTCTGGGACTCTGCTTGAAGTCTGGATGCTCTTCAGGTTTACTGGCAGGTGAAATTGATATGTAGCTGTATTGATTCTGTTGTGGAGGTTCGTCTGAAATACTGTTGTAGTTGAGAGGGCTGAGCTTCAAATCATACATTGCATCTCTCTTTTCAAGACCATCTGACACTTCTGGTGGTTCTGCTGAGCTGGTCACTGGAAGTGGAGAAGGAATGGTGGTTTCAGAGCTGGTGATTGTACACTCCATGATCCTTAAGTCCAGGAGTGGTGGGCTGATCAAAGAATACTCCATCTCGGCTGTTGTGTTCAGTTGTTCTTCACTGTTCAAAACCTCTTTCACGTTGCTGTTTTCTTCCTTGTTTATGGGGGATTGCACATTTTGAATTGAGCCATGGTTAACAGACACATCATCACATTTGCTTTGGGATGTACATGAATCCTCTTCTATGTTCCATTCCTGCATGGGTGTTTGATGAGAGGTTGGTAGAAGAGGACTGGTTGGTGGGGCAGTGTGTAGAAAGAGACAGTGACTTTCTTCAACCTCTTCTCTGCATGGTGAGTTTTGGTGACTTGCCATAAAATCAATAGGAAGGTCTTCTTTGATGTCCTGTACAATTAAAATCTCTTCTTGTTTCTGAAAGCCAAGACCCGAGTCACTAAACGAGTCATTAAATGGAGTAACTTTGCAGGAATCACAGCCAATGATAGCATCAGACTGAGAAATAACCAACAGATTACTTTGTCCCTCTATGGACTGGGTGTCTCGGAAGGGTGAGCAACGACTGGTGCTCTCTGTATTGGTTTCCATCAGTATCAGACTGCAGGGCTTGTCAGTGGTGACTATCTCCACCGACAGATCAGTTGTTGAACATGCACTGTAAGCAGGGCTGCAGCTGTTGGAGGGGGATAGTTTCATCAAGTTATCCTGTTTTGCTGTTTCAACACTTATTTTCTCGTCTGAGCACTTCAATTTTATTTCCTCACCATGTGAAAAACTAATGTCTCCAGTATTAACATGGTTATCAGTGGACCGTTTTTCGACTGCTGTTTTAATTGCACCCAGACTTTCCTCGCCAATGTCTAGACTGGCGTCAGGTGGAGTTGGTGATAAAGGATGGCTGACAGACTGACCAGTGATTCCCTTCACTGCGTCTGCTTCCTCATAGCCATCTGTGGTTGAATGTTCTGGATCGTCACTACTGGTTTTAAATAACTGATTCACATCTACTGCTGCTTTGCTGTTCCCGCCGGACTCCTGAACCACATGTGGGTCATGTGTCAGCACACTTGAGCAGTGAGCAGACTCGTTCAAATTACTATTCTTGGCGATATCCTCCTCTGATGTGACTTTAGTCTCAGCCTTGCTGTCATTGTTTTCTGTGGGCTCACTTGGCTGTGATGAAATTGGCTGGTTTCCATCGACTGTGGGGTTAGTGCTGTCAGAGAGAGATGACTGTGACTCATTCAGAATGAATTCAATATCGTCTTTCTGCTCATTGATGTGTCGAGGTGATAATATATTCTCCTTCCCCGCAATTGCTTCCTTTTCACTGTGATCTTCTCTCTCAACTGCATCAGTTGCCTGACATTCAATTTTGTGATGTTGTTGACTTGTGAGAGTGGTGACATTCGGCTCCTTGTCTTCTGATATAACAGGTTCTTTTTTAAATATTGAGTCTGAAATCACCTCCAGGCTTTTTATGAGGTTTTCTGTATATCTTTTCTGTTCTAAAATCTCTTCCTTTGTTTCTACTGGAGTGTCTTTTTCAGCATTTCTCTCCACTGATTCCTGGTCATGGTGGAGCTGTGGGTTTTCAATATGTGAAGCCGTGGTGCTAAAATTTGGGGCATCATCTTCTTTTTCATTGAAATGTTCAAGCGCCCCTGGTTCATTGTGAATTGGAGTGTGGGGAGTGTGGTGTCCACCCATTAGCTCAAACTGGAATGGACTGGACCATGGTTCAGTGAAAGGCTCTGAGGCCAAGCTGTTCACTGATACTTCCATGGTTTGCACAGGGCACCCCATATCCAGTCCAGTGCCTCCACTCTCTGACTCATCAGCCAAACGTAAAGGTGAAAATTTGCTCATTTTCAGCTGCTTAGGGACATCCTGAGCTTGTAATGGTGGGCTGTCCAACTTAGTTGACTGCAGCTGGTTTTCAAGCTCATTCACTATTCTTTTTATCTCTAGCTCATCCTCTGATGCACAGCTGTTGAGATTTGTACCGTAGTCGATTAGTTTTTCTGGCAGAGACAAAAGAACGTGATTGTAATCTAGTTTCTTTTCATTTGATTTCTCAGAGCTGCCTTTGTACTGAGATATCTCATCTGGTAGTACAGGGCTAACCAAAAGGTTCCAGTCTCTTTGTTCCAGAAAAGAAGAGAAGGAGGACACAAACTCTTCCTTTTTATCAGCTATGTTCTCTATTGAATGAAAACTCTCTTTCTGAATCGGCATATCTGAGTAGAGGCCACTGTCGAATCCTGTGAGATCCCCAAACATTGTTGAGGTGTCAAATGAAAGTGGGGATTTCAAGAGCCCCTGTTCCTGATCCAGTGGGTAGTCCATGAGGTGGAGCGTATCTTTTTGTACCAATGGGCCTTGGCTCTCAGTTGGAGATAGGCACACCTCATCCATCAAAGAGGTGCAACGGGAGGATGGCTTGTGTGCATTTAGGTCATTGACTAAAGTCATAGCCTCACCCACCATGCAGACATTGTCACTCTGTTTTTCAAAGGTGGTACTGTCTGATAGCTCTGACTGTGTAGCTTGGGGCCCCTCGCTTCTTTTGCACATTCTGATTCTGTCAATATTGAAATGAGCTTCTTTGTTGATGGTGGGAGAGTGTGAATCAAACTGTAGTGGCTTGCTGTCTGCTCTGCTACACTGTGTTGGCTCTTCTTTGGGGCACAGCTTGTCTGTTCTCTGTAGGGTGTTTCTGTCTGAACTGACTGTGGTGCCAGTTTCTTTTCTGGGAGACACCAGCTTCTCTCTTGATTTTTGATTGTGAGCGGTTCTGCTTTTTTCAAAGTTTTTGACTGTGTCTTTTGCTTTTTGGGACAATGACACTGGATCAGCAACTTCTGGATTTGAATTATTCTTGTTTGGGTCCTCTGTACTGACTTTGTTATCAGACAGAATAGCTTTGTCACTATTATACTTCTTGACAGATTTAGTGAATGTCAGTGCTAGTGTGCTAGATTCTTTACATAACTTCTGCGGGGAGGACCTTTCATATGTTTTCTGCTCTGGAGACTCTTTCTTTTTGATGTCTGTCTTCTTCTCACAGTCGGATTCAGTGCGATCAGTGCTTTTAGGGCTGTTGATACTATCGCTTGAAACACTCACAGATGTGCTGAGTTCACTGCTTGTGGAAGACCTGCTACCCCTCCTCCTGAGTCTCTGATGAGAACCATGTTTCTCAGGTGAGAGAGAAACCTCCTCGCTTTTTTTCACCTCAAAACACTCCTTCGACTCATGTCGCCATGCTGCCTGGTCCCTCTCACTCCTTGCTCGCCATTTGCACTCTTTGGTGTATGTGTATTTACACCGGCTGCTTTGATTCAGCCGGCCTTGGCTTGCTATTTTAACGGGCTCACATTCATCATCGGAATCTGAGACATAGTCGTATTCTCCAAATGCAGGGTTCTGTACAGTGGGAGTTAGTCTTTCCATCACTAAGGAAAACTGGAGGTTTTTTGTACCTTTAACATGGAGCTTATGGAGCTTATTTTTCTGTTGAACTATTTTGTGAATAAGTTCTTTACTCCAGGTGCCCCCTCCAGTGCTTTTCCTCTTGCTCTCTTTCACTGCAGTCCTTGAGCTTGGAGAGGTGGAGGCCTGTGAGGGTGTTGACCATCGAAGTGCAGAGCTGTCCTGAAACGTTTTAATACCACAACGCTCAGAAAACTTGCTGGATAAGAGAAACCTTTGTGTACTTTGGTTTTCATCCTCACTCTTGCACAGTTTTCTTGCCTCTTTCACTTTGTTGTCTTGTTCTCTTGTTGTCTTCTCCCTTGAGGCAATTCTTGAATTTTTATGAGAGACTTCTTTTTTTATGATAATTTTCTCATCTTGTTTTAAATTCAGAGATCCTTTCTCAAGTTTGCTCTCAGTGTACTGTTTATCTGTCTCAGAGTTCTCAACATCAGAGTCATAGAAATAATTTCCCTGTTTGAAAGACCTGTCATCCTCTGTTGCTCGTTTGTTTTTGCTCTCAAAGACCAGAGATTCTTTGGTTTTCAGGCATTGTTTGCTTGATGTTGTTTTGACAGTGGTGAGGTCATCATCGGCAAACGCATCGATAAAGCTACTGTCTATCTCTGCATTATCTGACTGATATCCCAGTCCATTCAGGGCTTCTATGATTAAGCTGTCTAATTTGGCATCTTCCATGTCCAGCTCAGGGAGAGGGACAGGAAGGTTACCCGTACCAGAGAACAAGTTAAGTTTCATTGAATCATCCTTGTTGTCTCCTTTAGTTTCACTGTCAGATATCAGTTCTCCATTTTTATTGAGGCCCAACAGAGAAAGGTGAAGGTCAGATGGGCACCTTGACATCAAACCATTTGACACGGATGACACTGCTTTTGCTGGTTCTGCATGGAATTTTCTGCTGTCCTCCATCTTTGATATGTCTTTGAGGTCATTTTGAGCAAACGTATGCTGAGCACAGTATTGCTTATGGCCTAGAAAGGATGCCAGGTTGTTGAAGTTCTGATCACACTGCTTGCATGTCAGAAGCACATCTAACTGGTCAAGATTTGCTGCAGCTAACGAGGTCGCTAACAGCTGATGTGCAGAGTATGGCGGTGGTGGCTGATGATGCTCCAGCCCAAAACTGTCTATGTAACTTTTGCTTCCATCCATAGTAGTCTTTGGATGTGTGCTGTTTTGCAGGTAGCTCATCATGTCGTCTTTGGCTCTGTCTTGCGCGTAAGGAAGGTTTCTTGGAGCATCTGAATGAAACTGGTGAGGGTGAGCGCTCAGGTGATCTGACAGTAACTGTGTTTTGGCTTGGGCCTGGTGATAAAATGTGTGAGAGGGTGCTGACTTTGACAATTGACTGTCCTCTGAACTGATGTCAACAGGGCTGGTGGATGCTGGGGAGAGGGAAGAGCAGGTACTACTGGATGCAGGGTTATGGACTGGCGAGGGCAAAGGAGATTCATAAGGGGACACCATCATAAGTCCCATGGGGGGGACCTGTAATGGGGGATAGCTGTAGTTTCTTGATGCTGCTGGAAGAGACTGGTTGAGTCCAAAATATACCGCCTTATTTTTGGATTCACATACTTGTGCGTGGCTCATCTCTACTTTAAATGTTGAGACTGTATTACTGCTATGTTTTACAGTCTCCTGTCTTTGGCTTGAAAACCCGTCACTGGTTCTGCTGTTCTGAAATGAGCTGGGGTTTTCCAGGGAGCTGTGTTTATGTGATTTGCTATCATCCTGCCAGTCAGAAGGGGAAACCATGTAAGGCATTTTTTGATTGCTTATTTGCCGAGATAAGTCAATTCCGTTTTGGTTCGACAAGGCAGGGGTTGGTCGTATCTGCTGCCAGGTCAACCTGCTATTTTTAGATGAATTTGGCCTTTGGTCACGTGCTGGCTGGTTCTGAAACTGATACTTGTCATTCATATCAGTATACTGATTTGTGTTTTGATCAACTGGTAAATGTGTCTTATTAGGCCCCTCCCATGAGTGTGGTAACCTATTTAGAACCTTGTTATTGATGTTTTTATCAAAAGACATCATGCCTGTGTGAATGTTACTGACTAGAGGGTTGCTAAATGTTTTGATGGGAAAGTGCATTTGGGAGCCTGGACCTTGTGAAATATTTATTGCATGGTGCACACTTCCTTGAATGTGTGTTCTTTGGTTGGCATCTGTTTCTTTAGGATGACAATTCCTCTTACTACCCAAGGTGATGGCTGCATCCCTGCTGTCTGCCTGTGCCATAGTGTCTGTGCTGTCAGACAGGGTAATCTTCCC
Source organism: Anarrhichthys ocellatus (assembly GCF_004355925.1). Taxonomy (NCBI): domain Eukaryota; kingdom Metazoa; phylum Chordata; class Actinopteri; order Perciformes; family Anarhichadidae; genus Anarrhichthys; species Anarrhichthys ocellatus. The sequence goes on from NW_022280032.1 coordinate 13,927,260, forward strand.
CTGCTCTGACTGCTGTGAGCTGGAGCCAGAGCTGTCACTACTGGCTGAGTCCTCACTCAGATTCCTAGGACATTGGATGGAGGATGTTACCTCTTGAACAAACTGTGACTGTGGGGGTTGAGGATAAGAACTCCTATCCTCGGGCTGCTGTTCATTACTAAACTGAGTGCTGTTCTGAGCAATGTGTTGCCCTTCCCCAGGCCTAAAGGAAAACGAGTTTTGGGTCACATGAACAGAACCTTGCGTGGAGGTTGTAAAGTCTTGGGATTGGGGGTTCTGTTCACAGACAGAGTCAGAGGTTGATTCTTCCAGAAAATTATATCCATATTGATATGGACCAGGCACAAAGGCCTTATTAGTTTCTGTAAGGGCAGTGGATTTTTGTGATGACACTCCATAGCTAGCACCATTAAAAGTTCTTTCAGGAGACTGCCATACATTAGAGCCACTCAGCTGAAAGTCAGTCAGGATCAGCTGGCTGCCGGGCTGTGTGCTGTTGTTCTCCATTGAGGCAGGCTGCTGCTGCTGTGACAGGGGTGGATGTGGGTGAGATGACGTTCCACTTGAAGAAACCAGTGCCTGTGAGGTATAGCTTGGGGAGGTAAGGTTAGAGGAGGCCTCCTGGAAGCAGCGGCTATAGTTGAGCTCTTCTTGCTGTAGTTCGGCCTCTCTCTCTGGTATACTGGGAACGTGGAATCTGTAGCTGCCCGAAACTGTGCCACGACTGGTCTCCAACTTCTTGGGTGGCGCAACCTTCTGCTGCGGGTAGGCAATACCAATGGTGGGGTTGGAGCGTGGATTTGTAATGCTAAGTCTGTACAGCTGCTGCGGGTTGGCGCGCTCCGTCTTTCCTGACCGCTTCCCTTTTTCTCGGCTGCGGCCCTTTCCACTCGGGGACTGGGGTCTGCCTTTGCCACTCGACCAAGTCCTGTCTGTGGCAAATTTGGATCGGTTCTGCAGTGATCTGAAGTCAATCTTCCCTGTCTGCTGTGGCCGTATGACAGCCTCACGTTGCTGAGGACAGTCCCTTCCCTTTTCTAGTTTTTCAACTTTGGCCCCTTTGCTGCTGCTTCTGGACTCAGTGCCTGTGCTTGAAAAGTCCTCTGAAGACTCCTTTGTGGTTTTGTCACTCTGCTGTTCCAGCGCTGTCCCTTCATCCTGCAGTTTGGACTCAGCGACCAGCTCTTTGACAGCATGCATTCGCTGAGTCTCTCCTGCCATGGTTCTCAATGCGTGCTGTGAAGGCTTGGTCCTCAGAAATGCTATCTGGGAGACAGGGTCATCGTCTTCTGGGTGGTATGAATCAGTAAATGTCCAGTGGCAGGAACTGCAGGGACAGGGCTGCTCGCTGCAGGCTCATCTCTTCCCTTTCATTGTGAACCGCTGATCTGGCACCAGAGCAAAGCAGACCTGGAGGGAAAAGAGAACAGAGAGGATCAGATGTCAAGCTTTTACTGTTTAATAAAAAAATGAAAGTGATTGTATCATATGCTATTTTAAAATCATATCCGGCAATACTATTGAAACATGCAAGTGAAGCATTAAACACCACTCATAAAATAATTATGTATCTTTGAAATATACTAAAAAAACATGAATTATTTACCCATGTATGAGATAAAGTGCAATAATAATATTCCTAATTTCTGCCAGCAGAGAGCACTATTGCAGCATTTCACTGTGGCGCTGTCACTGCACAAAGAACCAGTGTAATCAATGAGGAATTTCAAAACACTGCCAAACTCATACTCGTAAGTCTTGGAGATACAACTAACACTTACAATATTTATTCCTGACAACAAATAAGACATTTAAAACAAGTATATACAGTTTCATCCGAGTGTTGCATTCCCGTTTAATAGCAGTGAATTGATGGCTGTCCAAGTGTCACAGTCAAAATCCTCTATATAAACAATCACACAAAGACACCAGTTTGGTCTTGAAAGGATGAAGCTCACTACAGTACTGATGATGAGAAAAATACAGCACATGGATCCAAAAAGCACTGCCAGTAAATGAATCACAGACTCCTTAAGAGCAGGGACACAACAATGCCACAGTGTTCTATTCTACAGAGGGCTGCACGTTTAGATCATGGAGGAATATCAGGTATTAGTCAGTCAGCCATTAGACAGTGAGAACTGACGGCTGTTGCCTTTCCTCAGACATCCCAGAAACAGCTTCTCATGTCCCAGTTTACTTTGGCCATCCACTGCTTCTGCTTTGTTTGAGTTCAGACTAGCAGAAACTTGGAGTTAGCACCAAAATGTAATTTCTAGGCGTGTTAACCAAACTTCCATCCCACCTCCTTGTCTGTTTACCCTGGATAATACTAAAGTCCCAAATAGTGGTGGTGGCCGCCTGGAGGTTGGACAAGCCATCATTTAGCCAAAGGATTGGGTTGAAGTCTCTGTTCAGGCTAACATCCACACTGCTGAAGTGCCCTTGAGCAAGACACATTCCTTACAGATTTTAGGGTGCTCTCATGTTTTTTTTTAAGAGGAGTGAGTAAAAACTGTACAGTTACATTCCTGTATTGCTGTATGAATGTGGCACATTCAGCAATATTGGGCTTCTCCATCAGTTGGTGACTGACAACCTCGGGTATTGTCAAACACACCCACAGCAGGATGCTTTGCTTCTCTGCACTATACATTTTCGATCCGCAAGATTGATAATTCTGACATCCTGAATTAGTGTACAAAATAAATTATACATAATTTAAATGTCTGAAGAAGCAAATGAATGTATGTATATTTCCTCTAATAAGAAACAGTAAATATGCCCACCAAAATTCAATCCCTACAGTCATTTTGTTGTCCGGCCCTCTCAGGGTCATTTAAGATCAGCAACAGATTTTTCCTGAGTGCCTCTATACCCGTCAAGGGGCTTACACTTCATCAGCTAACTTATGGCAATGCATTGATTTAATTAAAGGAAAGTATTCTACAACCAAATTCAATTTTTCTCTTTTTTTCTGTTTCTAAAGCCCATTGGTTTGGGAGCAAAGTAGCTGCAGAAAAATGTTCTCCTTGTTTGCAAAAAGACTGTCAGATAATCGCCACACCTCTAGTGTGAGCTGAGGCACAAAAGCCAAACAATGCATGCAATGTTTTTAGGTCAGTGTAGTGAATATGACCTGTAGCACCTGTGGAAACTGACAAAGTTATCTTAAAAATATTCAGCAATATTTCTCTACTGGAAGTCGATAGTGAAGGTTCTACGGAAATGTTTTTTTTTTCTGCAACACACCTAAATTCCTTTGGTGCAGATCCGATCGGATCATCTCATTGTTATGGTTATGATAAGATTGTTTGACATTACATTAGTGCTGCTTATTAGGGAGATGATGACAGTATGTACACAAATCCGTTCTTTATGAACCCTGGTAAAATGACTAAACCACCTACAATCATTGTAAAACGTAGTCCCGTTTACATTTCTTGAGGACATGTCTAGTTGCCTTATTAATGGCATACGTCTAAAACCTGCATGGCATGTTGACTGCGTTACAGTGTAAGAGAGAGCTCACAGCTCCAGTGGAGTGGCTATGTTGACGTCCACGGACCAGTAGCCAATGTGTCAAGATACGACCTGACAAATGGAATAGTGAGATATGACCCTCCGCTTTTACCTAGAGGGATCACAATCTGCCATGTGTTTCCTTGTCTCATCCTCTGGCAAACCTCCCAGAGATATTTAGCAGGTTCGGAGCGAGGCTTGAGGCTGAGACCTGGCTGAGCTTAGGCCTGGTTGTGAAAAATCACATCCTCTCTACACCTCCACAGAATCTGAAAGCTGGAGTGTCTGCAGCTCTCTCTGCCACCAGTGGGGAAACTGGTGTGAATGACCCTGCCAGCATCTCCACCAGGATGTGCTTGGTCCAGCCCCGCAGAGTCAACATACTGTATATCATAGACCCAATTGTGTTTGCTCAGACCGGCCGTTGAGGTTTGGGGCTGAAGATGAATGCCTCCAGCAACAAAAAGGGCAGTATGAGGATCACAGGGGCCTTACAGAAGTAGCACCAGAGCCTTAGCTGTCAGCTTACAAATAGTAAAGCGTTATTAATATCCTAACAAATACCTGGTCCACTTCCCCTACAGCCCCGAGCAGCTCAATCACTATTCCCTTGCATCGATGTCCTCACACACAGACTATACACGCATCAATCTGGCAATTTGGTGGCGTCTTTGTTAACACTTATTCAGTTTTATCTTTAAAAGTATAAATTGCTCTTGGACTGGGTATAAAGACAGTGTGGTGGTGACATAATTGCAAGCTTGGCACAAGTTGATATTGAATCCTGTGTGACTGGTCTAAAATTTGTTCCATAAAAGTTTGTGGAGTTTTACAAGTCAATTAAGGCTGTGTGTGTGTGTGTGTGTGTGTGTGTGTGTGTGTGTGTGTGTGTGTGTGTGTGTTTCTCCTGTCAAATCAAGTTTCTCAAGCAGTGGCGCCCCATATGGCTTCACCACAACACCACCCTGATGCTTGAGACTGCTGAGTGTTGAAGAACTGGTGTGTTTGTGGTATAGGTGCATGTGTATTTATGTGTGTGTGTATAACTAGAACAAAAGTTCATTACTTACACAAGTGCATGTCTTGGTTTCTCTCAGAGATGAGGAAGTGGGTAAAAGGTGCCTAAATAAAAAGTAAATTCCGTGAAAGTCTTTTTCCTGTAATTTTGGTGCAGGATGTATGTAGTGTTGGCTTGAGTGAAAATATCGACTCATCACATCAGTGAATTGAGCTCGCGCTATTTTCCAAGAGGCAAAATCCCGCAATAAGCTCCATATCACTCAAAGTCAGTTAACTTAAAAGAATAAAGGCTTCGAGTCTCTTTCTACTGAGCTATTCAACATTTCTGTTGATGTTTGTTCTGTAACAGGAGAGCACCCAAAGGTGGCTAAACCAAATGGTGAAAACAGACCACAGCAACTAAGATAGGCAATCTCAACGGTTCAGCAACACAGCAGTTCTCCGTCCTGAAGACAATGACTCTCACGAGACACAAAGCATTATTAGAGCCAAGAGAGGGGCAGCAGCAGGCCGAGCAATCCACTTCTACAAACAATGGCTCCCTTCATAATAATGTACATCAATAACTGTTATTAGAAGGAATTTCCCAACTTGTTCAGCTTTTCCAGATGCTTGCTCACTGAAATATCACCACACAATAGTCTCGAAGACCACTAAGACAGAGAAAACAGATGATGATGAAGGGTGATGAGATCAGAGGTGGTGGAGAGAAGAGGAGGTTTAGAGTTTAGCAGGGAAGGCCATTGCAGAGTGGTGTAACCATACTGAGGGATGAGCGTCAGGAAGTGAAGGGGGGGGGGGGGGGTTTATTCGGTATGCTGCGTAGCCCAGTAGGCTGTATAATCAGAGAGATGCTGGGGGGAAGGATCAGGTGTCAGAATAAAATCTGTTTGACTGCTCGCCTCACACCTCTCCCGGCATGACTGGTCCAGCGAGGGTATGCGCAGTGAGAACGGCTGGCCCAGGCCCATGCTGGGGCGAGACGCCAAAACCTCGGTCAGCGTGCCTTCCCACTCTTCTGTATTTTTGGAAACATCCATTATGCAAGCAATTTGCCTTTAAGATCTCTGTGCCCATGTCCATTCAAAGGCAGAGTAGGAGGAGAGATATGTCAGAGATGTGCGAAGAGCCCAGCATGCTTTCACAGCCATTCCACCGCAGAATTATTTATACACAAGCTCTGGATGTAGACGTGTGAACAGCAGTGGTCTGTCAGTAGTTTACAAACTTCATTTCTCAATTCATGATTTACAGATAATGAATGAGTCATCTGTCTTCCTCCATACTGGTGACGTTTTGTCAGAAGCCTTCTGAATATTTGAAAGATGCCAGAGAAACCAACGTTGGAGCACTTCAAATGAAACAGTGAGCACAGTACTGAAGGAGGCTTGTTATACTCGTGCCTCCCTACCTCCACAACCCCTAACCCCACCCTTGACTCAATGTGGTTAGCTGCGCAGTGGAGATGATGGAAGACAGTGTGGTGAGTGTGTCTCTGAGTGTCTCAGTATGTGTCTGTGTGCATGCAAGAGAGTGTGTGTGTGTGTGTGTGTGTGTGTGTGTGGGTGTGTGTGTGTGTGGGTGTGGGTGTGTGTGTGTCTGAGGGGGTTCTGGTGTGTAATTACAGAGGCTCCCCTTGCCCCCTCCCAAGTTTTTCCCTTTTCTCAGAAAAGCTTTTTCTTTTATTTATTTTTTTCTAACCACTGGATTCTGGACTCAGTCTGTTTCCATATTGCTAACCGCAGCATTCCACAAACATGATGGAATCTTTTTTTAGAGTGTTTTAAGGTTATTTTTTCCTCTTTTTGACACAATTTCCCTCATTTCTACACGTCAATGGAATATTACGTGTGTGGCTTTGCAAAAAACAGTTAACGTGTGTGATAGACTTTCAAACACGACAGAACAGTAGAACAGGATATTAATGAAGTGGCAAGCTAGACAAAATTTCCTGACTCCCACTTATAAACATGACAACCATATCCTTAATGGACCAAAATCCTTCTTTCGGGTTGTATTTCTCCTGCATTCCTTTTTTCAGCGTATCAATATTTTCTTGTCCTTTCCTCTGTCCGGGCCAAAGTATTTGATTGCCTCTCAAAATCAACAAAGTTTTATTAAATGTAAAAGACACTTTTAGATGGAACGGGATATGGATTCCTTAATGACAGCCCCCTGTGACCTTAAACTTAATTATCGTGGTTATGTCTGAGGCTACACTCTTGCATTTTAATGAGTGAATATTAAACAAAGAGACAGTTTATATTAGCACTCACTGAGATCACCACTTAAGAAGCTAATCCGTACTGGCAACACATTTTAAAATATTTAGAAGGTAAAGGTTTCTCGACCAATATTTTCCTTACCAAGTAACACACCATAAGAGACGTCTTGAATTAATAGGGGGAAATAATACAGCTTGAGTTATAATTCTGCTTCGAATTAGTAAAGAGCACAGAACCAGCAAAGACAAAAAAACAAAAAGTTGGAAAAATCTATTTACAATTTCACCATTCAAAAATGAACATTCAGCTGTGCCAAATAAACTTCTTTTGATCTTTTATATAAAGGCCGACAAGAATGTAAATCCAAAACACATCCTTATTAAAACACAGTCTGGACAAAATTAATTTTTATCTGCACATGACGAATGTTATTGTAACATTTTCTCTCTCTTTCTTGCCTTCACTTTTACAACCCTGGAACTCATGCACACGCCCACATAAGGGCGACAATATCATGTTAGCTTTGTATACAGTATGAACTTCATATTTATCTAATAAATCAATGTTTTGTTGCAGTTCCACAGTTTGCCAGTAGTTTCAACAAGCATTACTTCACAAGATCCCATTGATGAATTTAAGATTTCATTACAGAGGAAGCCTTTTATTTATGTAGAAACTGCATGTTTTGCTCCATTAACATTCACATATTCTTTACCACACGGAAGCCAGAGGCAGTGAGAGGAGTTCGGGCCCACTACCACATAGGTGAAAGTCTAGAGAGGAGACTGGGCCTGCAGAGGCCGAGTTACAACCTGAGTATCAGTGGCCTGGGGGGACTCAAACCTTTCTTACTGACCTGTCACCCTCCCTCCCATGAATCAATGAGCAAACACACCTAAGACAAACATGCAGAGGCAGGCTGGGCAGTAGATAACTGTGTCCTCCTGTCACTAAACCAATATATTTTGACAGAAGCTTCTTTATCATCATATGTACTGCATCCATGGCAAAACACTCATTCAGCAATACACATGCTCCTATTTCTACAGCATAACTTAAGGACGTAGTGTCACAAAAGGTCGATAATGATTTTTTTAAGGCGGCATAGTAATGCAAACCTACAAGCATTTGTAATTTCAAGCATTTCATGCGTTTATAAATAAATTACAAGTACAGGACAGACCATGTAAAGTAAAATATTGTTCAAATAAACGTGACAGCCTGGCTTGATTTGTTTCTCATGTACACAGCGGTGACTCTAGGTGCTTTAGGGCTGATGAGTCTCCACAACATCACCTTTTGATGGACTTTATTTTACGGCAAGTATGGAAGAAAAAGAGTGATAGGCTAGTGATATATACTGTATGCCCCTGGTGTGATTTGGGAAGAATTATTATGAAGTGTCACTCCGACTGCTTGGGGGGTGTCCAAAATGCATCAGAGAATATTAGTCTACAACGCACCAGCATGTTAGACTTGTAACCTTCCACCTTCAGGTAAAAACCTTGCTTGTAAGATTTAGAGGGAGATTTCAATGCTTAAACCTCCAGACAATCAAGTTCTAACACGTGACTGTGAAAGGGGTTTTCCTTAAACCTTAGGAAAGTAGGCTACATAAATGCACCACATAACAGTGCCAAATGTAACAAGCTAATTTTCATGAAACAAAATTTCCCTGTGAGACTACAGAGCCGACAGATATACAAAAGCACTATATTTGAATGAACCTTTAGTCTAAGTAATGTTTGGAATTAGGAGAGGAGAGAGTCTTACGTTTTACACGAATGCACTCACGAGTACATGTGAATGCATTTGCACACTGAATTGGGTATAATTGTATATACGTGCAACTGTTTGAGTGTGGTTGTGCAGCAGGATTTCATGTAGAATTTCAGTTTTTATACTGGGTATAATGTTACCCGAGTACATGAATCAAAGTGTTTCAGTCAAATTTACTGCTGTCTTTCTGGCACACAGAGATTTAAATCAAACAAAGAGCACACATGTGACAGGAAGTGAGCAATTTTCTACAGTCTTGGCACCAGGTAATATGTGATGCACGCCGAGAGAAACAGCTCAATAACAAAACTAGAAGGGAGGGACAGAGAAAAGAATAGGACCTGAAAACATCATCAGTAGCACCTTCTTAAGTTCCTCTGCTTCAAATCACAGTGCCAGATGCATCATCCCGCCTCTTCACTCTTTTCCTTCATTCTTTCATTCTTTTCATCTTTTTTTCTTTCTCCAACCCACATGCATGAAAGCAAATCTCTTCAGTTTGGCATTAGGTCACGGGAACAGAGGGGCAGGCTTGGGTTAGTGCTGGGAGGAAGTAAAAACATTTGTAGAAGATTTAAGATGAACCTTAGCGGAGCGAGCACATGATTGACAGTCATGGAGTAATGCTAGGAGCAACACAGCTAACTCAAAGAATAAGATCAGGAGCTGAGGTTATTTGGAGTTAAGTGTTTTGGGGCGAGTAGTTTCTTTCTCCAGCACTATTCCAGTACGTATGGTTAGAGAAGGGTGGAAAAGGTCGCAAAGGAAAATAAAAACATTGAGCAATATTTTTCTCTCCTTTTTATTCTTCTTCAGTCGAATTTGCACCAATGCCAAAATCAGTAGTCCCATGGCCAATGGTAAAGAGGGAATTCCAGGCACAGTGCGCGTGAGTCAGTGCCAGCATTTTCCAAATTCACCCTGCCTGCCTCCCTTTAAATAGTCCAAGGAAATGTCCAAATTACCTTATTACGACTCAGGCTTTCCTAAGTAGCATGTGTCAACGCGTGACATAGTGTTCAAAAATATACATAGCGACAAAACAGCAGGACTTTGGTGGTAGGGAAGCCTGCTTTTCATCTGTTTGGTTTTATTAGCGTAATGGTAAGGGAGCTGGATTCTGTCTGTGTCTGTGTTCCTCTATGTTGTGTCTTGGTTCTCAAAGCTTTGCCTGGCCTGGGCAGACCTTCAAAGGCTCACTGGATCTAAACGATTTGCCAGAGACGTATATCTGACCAGATCACTTCATCACACTTTAATAATCTATGTCACAACAATACAAACGGCAACTGCGGTTTCAGTAATACATTCTACATTACTAGAGTGCAGTCAAAGTACATACTGACGTTCCTACTCTGGGCATTGATGGGCACTCACACACAAAAGCAGCCCTGCCCGAACAAACACCATTAAATAATAGTTTCTATTTTGAGGCACCGGATCTTTGGTCCACTTCAGTTGTGCCTAAATTTGTGCTTGAAACAATAACAATGAACCGTGTTCAAACAAAAGCCTCATTCATACCAAGTGAAACCCAGTTGAGCTGTCATTTAGTGAAATTTCAGCAGGATTCTAACTTTATTCTTTTACTGTGTATCTTCATTTTGCACTGCGGGGGAGACGAGGTGGTATGCATCCTGCTCAAAACCACTTTATGGTAATGATTGTGAATAACCAAGACAATTAAAGCATAATGAAGGCGAAAGTGATGGACTAGTTGGAGTGCCTCATAATCCTGCTCAGTGTTTAAACAAAGTGTTTTGTCAGTGGGCCACATTTGTGAGTGAGGCCCTTTTTTATGTGCAGCTGCAAAAACTATCTATAAATAGCAGGCGTGGGGAGGGGGGGGGGGGGGGACCGTGGGCAGTTACTGAATCTGAAATCAGATATATTAGCAATTCACCTCCATCAGTTAGGTCGTCCGGGAAATCCAAAATTCCAAAAGAGGGAGGGAGGAGAGATATAAGGAAGAGGAAAGGCAGTCAGGCAGAGAGGAGACAGATTCCAGCTCCTGGGGCTTTGAGTGCCGCCTGCCAATCTACAGTACTTAAGATCAAGAATGCGTTAAAACAGCAGTTTTTCTGTGACAGACAGATGCAGTTCAACCTTCTGTACACCTGTAGATTTATCTTCCTTCTCTGATTTCACTATAGTAACCACATCATCATTTTCATCATTCATTGCTTTATAGTAGAGGATTTCATGGATTCATGTCAAATTCTGGCAGAGACCTCAGCAGCGCTCCAGAAAACATCTTTTCCCCATCTGATTAGTGACAAGAGGAGCAGAAGCCCACTCCTCGCACTCCATCCCCTTTCTGCATTATTCCCAAGTTTTGTTCCCCCTCTTCCTTTCTTTTTTTAAAAACTTTATTTAATTTATATCAGATCTACAGTTCCACAAATACATACATGATTCACAAGTATACAGACATAAAAACACAAAGACAGATACAAGAAAAATGCTGTGTGCTTGGGTCAAAAGTCCAACAAATGCCACGGGAGGGACTGGCTCTTATCAATAGTTCTCCTTCTCCTGAGTTCAGTGACTACATGTTTCACCACCATGTTGCCATCCATTACAGTCCCCCTCTTCCTGTCCCCTGTCATATCTTTTCCTCTCATCGCTACCCTCTCTCTGCCTACTGGTCCCATGTGGGTGTGGCCTGTGTCTTGCTGTGGCTGCAGCAGGAGGACTACCTGATGTGTCGCTGTGCAGAACAGGACCAAGGGGTCTGCCGTTGAAAAGGGGCTCTGTGCTGCATCTGCAGATCGCCTTACACAACCACTTCCTGCTTCCGACCCACTCCTCACAGGCAGCCCTGTGTGCCAAGGACGAAAAAAGCGCAAACAGAGGGGTTCAGTCCACCAAGGGGCTGAGCACAGGACCCTATTCATCCTCTCCCCAATGCTATTCCTTGCTTCTCCCCTACCAGCTTCAGGATGGCTTTATTTTATAATTCACAAATATTCCCCTTTCTAAGGCATTGCGATCAACTGGATGCTCATTCCCTGTCTTCAAAGGTGCTTGACGGACAAGCTGTGTCAGTGCTGCCCCCAGACTGGGAGGAGAAACGTGCTGGTGTTAATTATTTGTAATATGTCCGTCTGTCTGGCAGAGCCACGCCTCTGGCATCTGTCTTGTTACATAAGAAGGGAAAGAGATGAGCAAGGGTGATAGACAAAAGGACATCTTTGAGATGAGCAAACAAGTTATAAAGATGCTTCATAGGTAAATGAGTCATGTAGTTTCCTGTGTAAAAACTGTTACTGCATGAGAACCCTCACAGTCACAGTTAAAGGTGCAGAGGTGAATGGGAAAACAAAACAAAAAACCCTGTCTGAGGGGGAGGGGAGCAGGTGGGTTTGGGGGTTGGAGTTGTGTTGCTATTCCTGGAATGCACACTTTGTCCCATCTAGACCTGGCAACAGTGGGTAGGACAGGAGCTTGGGGATAGTGGACTCCCACTGAGTTGGACTTTTTAAACAGGGACCCAATAAGGGCCAAGGGGGCAGGGGTATTTAAGATTCTTGGGGAAATGGCAAAGTGGGCAAATAACTCTTAAGACAAACAAACCCAGAGCATTAATGATGAGTCTGTCACTGGACTGGATGTTTTCGCTTTTCTCCCTGTATACTGCTAGGGGAGGGCAAACGGCCGGAGCCACAGTCTGTTTTCACTACTGTCCTTGTCGTTTCTACCTTCAGTCATAGGACACTGCCTTGTTTTTCTACTTGAAACACATTAAAACAGCACCCGATATGTCCATTCCTACCAGAGGGATAGAAAAACATTTGGCCTGCTGGCTCCCTGGGCTTCCCCCTCGGATGTCAGCCTCAGATGAGGGTGAGAAGAATGACGCTCTGTAAAGCCACTGCAAGAAGCCATTCATGCAGCCACAGAGAGTCTGTAGCACGGACCCAGGGTGGCTGGAACAGAACCAGTACTGATCCAGTCCCTGCTGTCCCAACACTACACAACTCCAGTATTGATCTAATCTATGCCGGACAGGACAGCACCGCTGAGACAACATATCCACTGATTCAGCAAGATCACTGCTGGGTCCGACCAATGTAGACAACACAGCCACTGATTCAACCAGAAAGACAGGCTTCTGCAGGATCCTGCTCAATTGATTCAGTTAACACCTGGGGGAACATCAGGATACTCAACTCTCTCCAAGACTGAATCAATACAGTCTGTCAGAAACAACATTGCTGTTACTAATCGAGCTCTATTAAGGCATTGCAAAGTATCTAATGGAACCCAACCTGTGTTTACAGGACTCATTTTTGGTTGATCAACAAACTCAGTCAATCCGTGCTACTGTAAATTATTTTCCACTCTCTCCACTGCCTTTGCCGTGTTGAACAGGAGGCCTTATTATAGGTCATTGGCTGACTGGAGGCTGAGGAACAAACCAAATAACCTGGCGGCGCTCACGTTGTTCCCTTCAGACCTGCTCAGGCTCACTGGAGACCACTGCTGGAGGCCGGGATAGAGAAAGTGGCTTCTGTCCTACATCCATGCCTAACCTCTCTGGCTTCACATGCCTGTGTGTGAGGTGAACGGCTGGCCAAGCCAAAGAGCGACCCAAAGAGAATGCAGTGTACTTTGGAATTACTTTCTCAGCCCATGTCTTATGGAAAAATAAACCAGTTCAGATGCACTTAATAGTATTATTAGTTATAGTATTACTAAATAATATTATTAATGTCAAATTAAAAAATATAACACAACTTATTCCTTCTTGTGATATTATAACTTTTTTGACAGTATATAGGATGAATAAGTGTGATTCATTCCAAGTCTATCAGACGAGGCTAAACCAGAGGCCCAAAACAAACTTAAAGCTCAAAAGTACTTTGGACAAGAGTGGATTCGTGCAGCAGCCTCTGAATACCAGTGAGAGTTTACACACTTTTTGCTAACATTAAACACATGACTAGCAAGAAATTCTATAAATGCATTATTTTTCCGGGGCACCCCCCCCCCCCCCCCCCCAAAAAAACCCGACTGGACTGTCAGCATGTCTTCAGTGACAGCTGTCCCCTTATCAAAGTGGTCTCTCCTACACTCCATCTCTCCGAGTCACTGTGGGAACTGGCTGATAAGGCCTGACTTGGGCACATCATTTGGATCCTCTTCATGGTGCAGCAAAACCGTATATGCAACCTGGACTAACCCTCTCCTCCATCACATGAATCATACTTTCCCTCTCCTTCCTATTTTTACAGCTGCTGCACATCTAGATCTGCTCAAACGCTTTGCTCCTCTGTGACCGAGACAGACAAGAAAACCTGAGTGTTTAAGTCCCAGGTTCTCACAGTCATTCTGCTTCCTCACACTCTCTGCATAAACAACTACCAAAGATCCCCTCTTGACCTTCAAATGCATGCAAGCATTCATGCCCCGTGTGTGTGTGTGTGTGTGTGTAAGTGGCAAGCATAATGATCCACATTGCAAATACATTTCAAAAAAATTTAATCTGAAAATGACTAATGAGTTATAGGCTCAGTTTTTCCACTGTGATTTAGCCAATTGACTTTAACCCGCAAGAATGTGATGCTCTATCAGACTGTCACAAAATCAACAAAAAGCATCAAATAAATGCTGAGCTATTGTGTTGGCAATGGCCAGGGCTTGACTCAGAGACAGGATACAATATATGAGTCACTAAAGACAGACAGACTGTTAGGCATGACCGAAAATAATCGTGTCAGAAATTAGAATAAATCAGGGACTAAGATACACAAAAGTGAAAGACGTTCAAGTTTTGAACTGAAGACTGCTGTTTATCTTTTCACTGTTTATATTTGTCTCTGCATACTGTCATAATGATGTTCCACATTTCTCACAACTTGTAAACTCACAATCAATAACACAAATTTAATTCATTCAGCCAGAGGCATGTACAGTTTGCCAGGTGTCTTTGCTTTCAGAGCTACGCACATCAATCAGATGAAAACATTTTCATTTGCAGAGGCTGTGGTAAGGATAGCACACTGTAATTTATGTGTGAACCTCTATGCGCACAAAATGTGCTAGTATAGCACCCATGAGCAGCTCCGATGAATAAACCATTCGGCCAGGCTATTGGGATCGGAAGCCTTGTCACAGTCCATTAAAGGGCTGAGGCAGAGGGACAAGCTAGGGTCTGTAACCCTGCGCCTTTGACCTCTCAGCTCAGCATTGTGGTCCTAATGCTGCCTTCATGCAGCTCCGCTAGAAAACAACTGCCGGTCTGGGCTGCGGTCGGTCTTTTGCCCTTTTGCCCTCACTTCAATTTGTCATGCCAGCATCGCGTGCCCAACCATTTGTGTTGGCAGAGCTTGCATCTCTGGGGCAGCAGGAAAGCCGTTAATCTAGAGCTAGTGGGTCTTTAGGGGCTTTGTGAGGACCACTGGCCTACAAAACACCCTGATCTTGGTCAAAGATGCAATCAGAAATATGAGCCATAATTTAAGAAACATTTCAAAAAATTTGAATCAGTAGAAATGCTCAATGAATAAGATCTGTACACATATAAAATGTGCTTACATTATGTCTTTTATCCGCTTCCATTTACTGAGGACTAACTATGTCTTATGTATTTTAAATGTGCATCGGTTAAGCCTGCTTTTGCATGCAAGCATTGCACATCACAGACATGACATAAATGTAGGGTTGTCATAACATGTACATTTCATCTGCCACAAAATGAATTTTAAGACTAAGAATTACGTCAACTTCTCTTTGTTTTCACAAAAAAAGACACATTTAAAGTTCATGCACTGAAAACTATGTGGAGGAGTGCATGTCTGCAACAGTTCCAGGAGAAGAATAACAAATGAACATATTCCCATCTGAGTGACGATTCCCTGCATCCTTTATCCACCTTGCTATCATGCATGCACATGGAGGAGTCAAGGGCAATTAAAATGAAAAATGAGGTCGTAAAGTTTTGAGAGGATTTGAAATGTTAAAAGCATTGACCAACTTTAGAAAGCAAAAAACACATTTCTCTGTTCAGGGGAAAAAGTGTGGAGATAGAAATGTAAAATCCACCCCGGATCAAGCTATTTTCTTACACTGGAAATACCTTTCTTTCTAAGGCAAGATTGGCGACCACCATTTCCTTAAAGCAGCAGCGAGAACCACCAGAGAACGCACGAGGACAGCTGTATGTGTGTGTGTGTGTGTGTGTGTGTGTGTGTGTGTATGTGAGCACAGAGTCAAACAGTTCACATATCACCAGGTCTTGTGCATTTGGCTACATCTAGGAGGAATTTATGAATGGCCTTTGGTTGGTCAATGGCTTAGCTACTTCTGTGCTGTTTTTTTCTCTCAGACTTCTGCTGCTCGAATAACCTTGGTGATGCAATCTCTCCACAGACGCCCAGCTGATTCCATTGTTAAAAAAGAAAAAAGTAATGGTGGTAGGGTAAGGTTAGCGGCCCTCCTTTGAGTGGGAAAAACTACATCACAGTAATAAAAAGGCACCCCTTATAAGGTATGTGACTTCAGTATATTTGTGTAATCTTGCTCTGGACATGAAGGTCTATATGTTGTTTATCAGCTATGCTGGGTAATTGCACCACTGGGATTGTGTACTTGGCAGCCAACGTTTTGCCGTCTGGGTGAATATCTGGACAATATGTAACTACTGGCAATGGCAGTGTGAGTGTGTGTATAAAAAGAAAGGGAACTAAGGCAGCCATAAGGACGATACACTAGCCCGTGCTTAAGCTGGATTGTGAAATCAAACAAGCTGAGAGTTGCGTCTTTACAGTAGGTCAGAGAAAGGGTGCTGTGAGGTACAAAAGAATTGTGAGCACAGTGAAACCACCTGGTCGTGACTGTGTCACATTTGTTCCGAACTGTTCAGTAATACAAACCATGGGTGTGTGCAGTCTAGAGGAGTCTCCCCTTGGGCAGATGGATGTTAGTGACTAAGACCAAAGATTGTTTTAGTTTCCAAGGGAGGCTCTCAACATCTCAACAAAGACGGTGTCTAGTATTTTAAGAACCCGCTCCTTTCTTTTCATAAGTCTGGGACGCAAATCACCAAATCCCAGTCCCCACTGAAAACAAACCAAGACTCACCTGTTCCATTCATTTTCCTGGACGTAAGGGGAAAAGAACAACGGAACAGTGACAGAGATGAGGACGCCACATCAAGCTGGGCGGCTGGCTGAACTGGACAGTAGCAAATTGTGAGTCAGACGTTGAGACAGAGAAGTATTTGAAGAATGGGTGACTATGTAATGCGTGTGTGATTCACTGCTTGTGAGGTGAGAAGGGCCGTGCCACCAGGGCCTGTAAAAGGTCATCTGTTATTCCATATTTCCAAGCACTAGGTGCTTTTATTGCTGCACCAAGACTCACAAAAGCGTTGGGGCCAAATAGGTGTGTAATGGCATTGCATTGAGCTCGACTGACGCGACTGGCGTGGTGAGAGGGAACAGTTGACAACATAAGAGTCTGATCAACTCAACAGTCACGAAGGCTTCATGAACTCATTCTCACTCTCTCAAAGATTCATCTGTCCCACATATTTCCCAGCACTCTTCCTTTGTTTTTTGCTCTCACTCTGTTTCTTGCCTCCCACGTGTGCTCCATTTTCCATCTTAATCTCTCATTCTCTTCTTTTTGTTTGGTACTCTGCAGCACTTTGACTCTGTCTCTCTCTCTTTGGAGACAGACTCTTTAACAAGCCTGCCCCAGTGGGCAGTCGACAGAGAGGGGAGGTTATTTTTAGATTGCACATAGATTAAAAGTGGAACATTTTTCTTGTAAAGAGTCCTCTTCCCTCTCTTCCAGTCTGTAATGGAGTTTAGCATATCTGTGGGGGATCTCATGTTACCTCCCCCACACATACTCCCATTTTTCCCTCCGCCAGACTCATCTCACCCCCCCACTACCAACACACTCATCCTCTCCAAACACTGACATCATTCGACAGACTAAACTCCTTCCTCTGCCTGTGGGGGCTTTTCTGTTCTGTCTGTACAGCATGAAATGGGTAAGTCTCAGCTCCTTTCACAAATCAAGGAACGGGTGAAAAAAACAAGCCGTCAGAAAACTAACATCTGCTGCAGGAAAACAAGCCCAATATATCATTACATCCCGAGTGCAGCTCTCCTCACATGACCTTTTCCGCATCACTACCACATTAGACTGGTGGTGGCTTTTACACACACACACACACACACACACACACACACACACACACACACACA